>NC_068300.1:11308587-11491087 GCF_025860055.1 Xyrauchen texanus | reverse complement strand
GAATGCAGATTACACAACGGTTTGCGAAGTGGGGGGCTGAGAAGCACAATGGAGTGAGTCATTTTAAACCATCAATCAAGTCCGCCAGCAATAGTCAATTGTACTTCTAATGTATTAAGTTGTGCAGGCACTACATTGTGCACAAAAGCGTCACACCATAATATGTTTCAGCGGATAGTTTGTCCAAACCTAGATGAATAGAAAGGCATTGGCCATCGCTTCAGCTTGGCCATGACTTTGGAAAGGCACTTGAAAAAATAGGTGCATTCAGAGACCATTATGTGACTAAACAGCAGAGAGAAATGAATGTGTACGCCTAAATTGTGGCATCCCAGCAGTTACTTTCGAGATGCTGTCGCCTCCATGTCGCGAGGTTGAAAGATACTTTATTGAAGTTTGTGGCAACTGAGAAAAGTTGAGGTCAATTTGGGGACACATTTTCTGTCCCATTAGTTTCATTTCAGCCGGGTCGACCGACCTTTCCCACCCCGTGACCCCACTAGCTCTCTCATCGTGCACCTTCTGTGTGCACCCTCACAGGCCTTCTAGGGTTCCACCGGTGCTCTAGCTTTCATTGTGATTTTATTTATTTATTATATCGATGTGCCAATTGACGAAGGACATCTGAATGTGCTTCTCCTTTGATGCTTTGCACCGTATATCCTACGACATTGGTGAACTCTAAAACAAGACTCTTCTTTAGCATGCGACTTTGTAATTTATTCTTTAAGGGGCACAGTTGTTCGAAAGACTGTTAGTGTAACGTGTTAAACTAAGTCACAATGGGTGTGTTTGTAATGTAAGATTTAAATAATTTGAAAACATTTTGCTCTTATAGATGAAGACTAAATCGGCATATGGCCATTAACAAATTATCACGCACAAAGTGGACGAAATAAATGTAACTTATGTGTACAAATAGATGGTCATTAACTATTAACTAGGCCTATTTTATACTAGTTTTTACTGAGAAGTCTAATCATTCGTAAACACGTATGACAACTTTTAAACATTATATTTTCAGCACAAGTGAAACCTGTTTAATTAGACAATAGCAGTATTGAAAATGTTGCCACTGACTGACAGCCTATATTATTTTTGGCAGATGTAAAGCCACTTCTCTGTCGCGAAAACTACACATTAAAAGAAAAGTAAAAGAAACACATCTATACGTTATATTTCAGTAGCTATACACAGCACTGTAAAAGCGATGAAATGTTAAGTAGTTACCTTAATAATCTATTTCTATCTGTATTGGCCCTTAAAAGTACTTTCGTTGGTGTAGGCCTATTCGAATTTAGTCAGGTTGATTCAGCCATATTAAATTATATTTTCAAATTGACAAAAACCGGCCATTCAATCATGTTACCACTTGAAGCGTATACATTTAACGGACAAAACTTATTAAAGTGTGTAACTTGCAGAAGATCCTAACGTCTAATAGGTCCGGAAATAAACGTTCATGTTAAAATATTAATGGATTTCCTAGCTTGGGGAACATAGCTTTGATTTTACAAGGCAGATAGTACACTACTTTAGGGATCTATGCTGCAATGCTTAAATTATTTTGTATTTAGTTGCTGAAATATGTAGCCTAAATCAGATTACAAGTAGGCTTATATTAAATATTCCAAATATTTTAAGATTTTATTTTAAGAGAACCCTATGTTTTACACTTGATTATTTAAAATTATTTGAGACAGTCATTTAAGAAATGCTTTAAGAAAGTTTGGTATAGGTGTTTTGTTAGATTGTAAGGATTCTGCTTCATCTCATAACTGATCAAACGCCTTTGGATGCAGTAATGAAACAAGTGTACAAATATAGAGGACATAATTATCCCAATTATTTGATTTAAGTAGGGTGAACAACATGGCGCAAAAAGTTGCACTAAGACATGTTTTCTGATAATGTTGCAAATCACTCTTTTACGTTCGTTTTAAGTTATAGCGAATATTATTTAACGATCCTATTCAAAACCAGCGCTTTGGTCGTTGCTTATAACACTGAACAAAAAGACACCGATCAAGAGCAGCTGATAATAAACAGTGAAGGCTACACTAAAGTTCAACTCACAATGATGTTGAACGTGACGTTGTCATTGTCAAGAAGCCCAGTAACAAGAATTTAATGTGGGCATTTCACATTTTTTATAACCCCTTTATAAAAATCACAGAATGACACAGTGGAAGGCTACAATTACGACCACATTCGCACTGTAGTGTACTGTATCGTTGGGGAGGTGGAGATTTCTTTATGTGCGTCCATACATCACCTGAATGATTGAGGATTTGTCCCGTCCAAGTGATGTGACTGCCATGCAGCAATTGTTGTGCTTAGGCTTTTAGACGTTCTTTTGTAGGAAGAAGAGGAGGAAGAGACTGAACAACAACAAACTCACCTGTCTGCAGAACCGAGGTTACCCACCCGCTCTATCGAATTTATTTATTTATTTATATATTTGGTTAGTTAGTGTAAAACACAACGGTGATCACAGATTAATATATCATTCATTTATTAAAATATCTATCCCCCCTTCATTGTGTTTGTTATGGTTCGTTATGGCATGTAAGATTTTAACTTATTGTCTATTTTGGCGGATGTGGTTCAGGTGGTAGAGCGGGTCAGCTGCCAATCGCAGGGTTGGTGGTTTGATTCCCGGCCCACATGACTCCACATGCCGAAATGTCCTTGGGCAAGACACTGAACCCCAAGTTGCTCCCAATGGCAGGCTAGCGCCTTGTATGGCAGCTCTGCCGCCATTGGTGTATGAGTGTGTGAATGGGTGATTGGGACACAGTGTAAAGCCAAAAAAAGCGCTATATAAGTGCAGACCATTTACCATTAACATCTAAATTATCAACTATTTGCTTTTAAACACAGCAAACATTGTTTAGGCCTACTTTATGGCTTTTATTCACTTTGCAGTATTCACATTTGTAAAGTGCATGGGGTCTATGGGGTCTATTTATACTTATGTTACAGTCCTATGAGTGCTTAAATGTTCTCATTCATTTAATCTAACATTTAGCGTGCAACTCAGGTAAGGAGGCTTATGGAAACATGCCTTAAAATATAATAGCACATGAAGTAGCCTACTACTTTCGAGCCACTGGGCAAAGAAACAAAACTTCAAGGACATGGGAAATTAATCAATACACTTCCTTCTGCGTTTATGCTGATCCTGACACTGTCAATTATGTATTGTAATTGTAGCAATAAATAATGAATAACAAGACATACATTTGAAATGAGAATAGCTGACGGATTCTGTATGGTATTGTAAAACATCTGAGACTTTGTAACTGAGGAGATGAGGTAATTATGGTTTATGGTAAATTTGGTCCTAACCTGCACTGTAAAAATGTTTCTCGGTAACCAAAAATGTGCTCCATGTGCTAACATGTGAATTAATTGATTTTATTCAAGTCCAAACATTTTATTTTATATGACTGAATCAACCTAACTTATAAAAGATTGCATCAATGTAATAAATAATTAAAATGTCAGATCAGGAAGAACCAGCTCCTGCAACAAACTTTGAGTTTTTACAGGGTCTTTGTGGCTGATTGGGATTTTCAAGTTTCACCAGTGTCTTTCTCACGCTTGTAAAGTTTAACAAGCGTCGTTTCAAAGCAACAAGTGCAGAAGTAAGAATCGGAGAGGAATTCATAATTCAGTGATTTATGATATTAAATACACAGTCTAGTATTTTGGCGTTATAAATTGGCGTGGAATCTGTGGAAAGTTTTAAATCGCATCCATTTACTCAATCTCAAAAACAAATACTAATACAACCATAAGAGACTTATCCAGTCGTAAAATGGAGTGGAGTTGTGATATCACAGTACTGAAACACCCACTCAAACGAGTGTTCTTGGCGTGGACACAGATTGGATGTCTCCCTTATTTTAACACACTAGATTCAACTCATCAGCTCATTAGTAAGTGACCCATAAACTAAACTGGGTGTCAGATACCATACTGTGGTACTCATGGACCAGGATTGAGAACCACTGTTATACATCTTTTATTAATAAACAACACTCCCCGAACAATACAAAAGATGTAACCATATATATAAGTAATTGTTCTATAAAGCAGCCCACTGAATATATTCTTATTTGTCTACTACTAAGTGTCTTCTCAAAGTAATTAAGTTAGTGATGAAAGGTCTCAGTTCTTAGCATTGTTACGAGGTACTCCGTGTAAATTGAGCCGTGGTAAACGACGCAAAAAGGCGCATTGTGTTATTTTGCAGGAAAAATAGCAGCCCTGATGCTGACTGTGCGCGTGACTGGTAAACTGGTAAATACACAAATTTTCCCTCGGATAGGCGTCCTATACCATTGCCTATCCATGCATTAAACATTTGCACTTTTTGTGATGTTTTATCTATATTTTACTCAAATGAAAAGCATGAGTATAGATTGTCTGCATAGGGCTCATCTCCATAATCTTTGTTCTGAAGTCTTGCCCCTTAACCTTTACACTCAACATGACTTCAGAAGCTATGCCTAATGGCTACTCAAACGAAAGCAGACCGAGAGAGGGGACCACAGGACAAAAATCCCAAACATGCTACAGTTTGGCTGGGCTGAGGAAAACGGCTCTGTGATTTTCATTCTAAAAAATCTAATATGCCCTGATGAAAACTACGTGAATAGATTCAAGTCGATTGCTGCAGCTACAGAAAACGCACCATTGGTGGAAGGTTTGCAACATTGCCAAAGATAATTTCTTGAGTCTTCTTTGGAGTGTTCAAGGAACCCAACAAATTTTATTTTATTTAATGTAATTAACAAGGGCCTAGTTTCTGAAGCTCTATAACGTTATAGCGCGTAACTAACTCATCTCTAAAGCACGTTTCCGTTATTTAGTACGCAAAAAGCCCTTCATTACACCTAACTACGTGTAACTTAATCTTTAGATCTGGGTCTTTTCGCTTGCCTTCACAGTTTACTCGGAGACAAAGTACACAAACAATATGAACAATCATTTTGATTATTGCAAAGCCACTATTTCGGAGAACAACAAAAAATCGTTTGCAAAACAACCTTTAAATGACTGCGCAGTTTATGCATACCACGTGATAGGCCCCTAAAATTACAGGATATAACTTTATACATGACTGTACTTTAATAAGCATAAGTGAATAATTTGAGATTCTGCAACAATTTTATATATATATATATATATATATATATATATATATATATATATATATATATATATATATATATATATACATGTTAACACCTGAAATTTGAATGACCCTGTTTGAGGGTCTGTTCTTGGTCTTTGTTGACTTTTTTTCCTTTTTTGTCTCTTCGTATAATAACGTATAGCCTGATTTTCAGCATTATTTGGGAAACCCGATCAATAGCTGGTAAAACGTAAATTATTCCCGACAAAGGTTACACTAAAAATTTAGATCACTACTGTTTCAATATATTGAAATAAAAATCGGTTTGAAGATGGTTTTTAAAGAGGCTGCTGACAGTTTATTATTACAAAAATAACTATTCTTCATAGACACATTGTTATTTTTTATTCTTAAATAAACAATATATTTATTTATTACTGGATTACTAAAGATAAGTGTCTTGAGAGAGATGAATGAAACTGTGATTGGTTCAAGTTGCCAGGAGAGTCGTTCACGGTATAGTAAACAGGGATGCAAACTCATGAGACGAAAAAAAGTGAGAAAACCTGCTATAGGTGTTCCAGATGTGATTTTACAGTTGCTTAAAGTATCCATTTTAAGTGATTTTAAGATTTTTTTTAACCATTTTACCAAGCAATTTGAGCAAATTACCTTCAAGTGGCTTTAGCTGAAAGGTGAGTAGTTTGCATCCCTAAGTAAAACATCCCTTACCTATTAAAAAGGTTAGGACTTTATAGAAGATTTTACCAAATTAGTTTTTATCAAATTAGTTGCACTACAGAATCAATCTCTATGTATCTGGCACAGAAAGGAGTGGCACATGCAGTTTTAAACTCAGAAGGGTCATCATATGGACGAAGGGCCCCCCTGTGAGCATCTATGGTTTTAAGTGCTCTCTTTCCTACACACTCTCATGGCGATATCGTAAGGATTCATATGACTTTTCTAAATTTGGCTTATTTGTATGATATCGTACGACTGCACTCGTATGAATTCGTACAGCTTTCACTACAGCCAAATGATGTCGCTATTTCTTGCTTCTGTCACACACAACAGCTTCCAGTCTTGTTTACACACTCTACTGATCAGCTAGGTTTAGATAAGGGGTTTGGGTAAAGGCATAATATTAATAAGCATGCCCTTAATGCCTTTTCAAGAGACTGGGTTGCTTTCTCAAACTTCCATCCTTTTAACTAACTTAAACGGGAATGAAGGACAACTAGAGGTAGGAAAATTAATGTAAGAGCTGGGCACAGTCCTATAGGACTCATATTTCAGTGTTCTTATCTTAACACAGGTTACAGGTCCCATGACACATTTGCAACAAGATGAAAGAATCTTGAAAGTTATGTAAAATCACTTCTCCTATACACATCAATATCTAATGTGATGTTGTTACATGTTGTGTTTAAGGAGGAATCTATAACACCCAATAATACAATGGGGCACTCTAATTAGCCACATGTGATATATTAAGAAAATGTATGTTCACCCAGTTTTTGTAGTTTATAAATAAATACACAAATAAACAATTATTTAGTGTGTGGGTAATAAATTAAAAACTCTATATTCATTGTCATATCACATTGGCTGACTGCCCTCAAAGCCTAAAAGAAAGATTGCCTTGGTGCAACAGAGAAGTTCTCAGTTTCACGGTATAGATGTAGAATTGTGTTACTGAGGCTATTGTGCAGGCCTCCGGGGTGTCTGCAATGTGTCTAAACATATGCGGTCATGAGAAGGTCACTAGACGTGCTGCTGCGTAGCAATGATTAATGTCATCTTTTCTAGGGAGAAATGGCATTTGTAGTTTGGATATTCGTAGATCTTGACAATATTTAATTGCCTACGCAGCTCATTCATGCACAAGGACGTTGGACAACTTTTGCTTGGGATGGACAGAGAAATGTTCAATGACTTTTTAAACTATAGTTACTTTATTCGAAGTTAGCGCCTGTTCCTCAACGCCAACATCCATGACATTTGTCTGATATTTGGTGTGAGTACAGCCACAACTTAGACAATGACTGTAATTCAATATTCAGTTTAATTGCTTATAAGAATTGGTAAAGGTGTAGATTACTCAAAAATAAACACCAAAACTTTGTATTTCAACAAAGGCAAATAACACATTGACACACACAGTGGCAGGTACCACTTTATCTGTGAGATCATCTGAGTTTGTTCTGTCTTGACTGTGCAGAAATAAATTTAAAGCTGAAGTATATAGAGGTAGAGTTTGTTGTACATTATCAAGATACTTTTAACAAATTGTGACACTGTATGTATTGTAACATATTTATTTTCCATATTTCATATTTCCTACTTTTGTGTTTTTAATAGTCGACTAAATTGACGTGGTGTGAGCTGTCGAGTAATTTGGCATCAATGGATACTGGGAACATGGCCCACTTGAAAGTAAGAAAAGGGGGAAACAATAATGAACAATTATAATAGAGCTAACTGAGCAGCAGACCCTCAACTTAAGCTCTTTAAAAATAAATAAATAAAATAAAATAAAAATGAATGGCCGCAGCTCAAGTCTCAGGAATACTTAAGAGATCAGTGTAAATGTCAGTCCTTTTATTTAGGTGCAGACTGTTTACAGCAACGCAGGGCACCGAAGATATACATCTATTTTCTGCTCTTCAGAGACAGGCCCATTTGTATGCATCGTTATAACCGACAACATCCTCTGCTCGTTAAAACCCTTTCCTGGATTCACTCTCTTATCTCTCCTATACTGCTTCAAAAACCCATTATTTTACTAATGTTTATTGAAGAAATTAATCCGTTGCGTTGTGCAGAAAAAAAAGGAGAAGACTGATGCTTTTATGAAAAGCAAAAGTATTAAGGTACTTGTGGATTTCAAATGTACCTAAGTACTAATGGAAAGAAAGAAAACTGATTACAGAATACCATTATGTTTTATTTTTTTAAACTCCTTTACCCTCCAATACAGAGTTTCAGAATTACCAGCCAGCTAACATTCGTGATGAACCCATACAGAAGTTGAGGCTTTTTTTTCCCTCAAACAATTTTAGGTGACGCCCTATGTGCATTCTCTTCATTTGACTATTATTACCCACTGTTGCCTTATTCTCGTTTTTAGCCAGTTTAGATTATCTATGTTTGCTTGAAATTGCTAAAGCGATGTTTTTATCGATGTTTTATGCAGCTGTTTGTGTCAGCAACCACAAGAGCGCAGAAGGTAGGGAGGAATTATAAAAGGGTTGACACCCAGAGCGACCGGCGCGCTTTTGTGACAGAAAGAAAAATGATTTATTGCTAGCAACGTGGTTCAAACAGAGTTCACTGAGAATTGTAGTTTACCGGCGGAGGCGCTGAGTTATGGTCTTGCTGAGCCACTACATCAAAGATTCCTTTTTAGATTTAGTGAATGGACCCAGCGGCATGGGACAATGGAACAAACTTACCTTAATTGGAAAATTCCCAAGATCACAGATGACTTTCAAACAATACGGTAAGAGTTAGAAATGTGAAAGGTACAAGGAATTAAAAAAACCTTCCCTTAACCTACACCACCATGAACATCGATAATAATAATCATCATAATAATAAACATTTGTGTTATTTGTTAGACCACGTAACAATAGAACACAGAAGCATGTTGGTCAACATGATCGAAGATGGTTTTAATAGCATTTATTGGATATATAATTCCTAAATAGTTATGGTATGAGTACACTTGCATTCCATGCACACGCGGGCGCAGTAATATTTCATGTTAATGGCGCTGCAGCTCGGCAGATGCCGGACTTGTAATATGCATAGTGAATGCTTCTATTTGACAAGGCTTGTGACAGCAATTCACTGAACTCAAAATAACAAATCGTTCTTAAAACAAGATTGATTTTGCCTTACAACCAAAGAGGATAGCCCATGGCTTCTTGATATTCTTCTTTAATAAACAGAAAATGAACGGTTCGTTATGGCTTGACTACATGTATTCCAAATGAAAGATTAAACGATCGGCGGTGTCCTTACGCTCCAAATTGACGTGATTGTTTCAATACAGTGTCCAAAGTAACCTTGCACATGTGCTACCTGCCCATTCTGAACTCGCTCCTTCACACTAGTGTCTTGGAAGCTCTTAAACACCAACCTAACCCTACCTCTAAGCTCTGTATGAACCTGAAAAAATACTATCCCTAAATGAAAAGTGAATCGTTGAGAGAATTGTTCAAAAATACGTTAGACATAGCTGAGTGTCAGAGTAAATATTTAAACAAGGCACTGGGAGAGTAAATGAAAAGGGACTAGTCCTTGTGCACAATTAATCACAAGTTCGAGACACAGATTTCACATTGCAATAAAGATGGGTGATGTCTTTCATGTTAAGACTCATTTCACACTGAATTTTGTTACCCTTTACTACGGGGATACTAACATCAAGGTGACTGTTTTATGTAGGCTGTAGTGTAGTACATAAGGAGTTGTTTTAATTCGCTTAATGGGCATAAAGTAAATCCTTACAGCTGCCCGGGCAGCTTAGGTGCTGAATAGTAAACCTTCAGTAATGACTATCGTCCTTCCATTCCATCCGCTATATGACGTCAGAGAACAAAGGCTATTTATGTTGTGAAATGAAAGCTATTTGGATTTGTGACAAATTGTTTAACATTAGGCCTACTTTGAAACAACACATTACTCGACTCCAACAAGTTTCTGAAGTCCTTGTATTGCCCTAAAATTCCATATTTAGGGTCAATATGGGCTGTTACTGCTCTTTGTTCATCAAGGCATTGCTACAATGCAATTCTAACTATAGATGACCGATCGAAATTATTGCTTTGGTTACACGAGGGTAGTCTTTGCAGCTGTTTTCTCTCACTGGAAAAGTCAATTATATCATTACTCTTTAAGACATGATTATTTTTTACATGCAATTGTCAGTTCAGTAGTGATAGTCAAAATCCCTTTGTTTGACCACACCCATGATTTTATTGATGTGGATTTTCCCCATGCAAAAACGAAAAGAACTGTCGTAACACGTTAGTAAATGTTGAAAAACGTTCTTAGCATTAACTGGCAACGCTTAGCAGTTTCTTTTTTTTCCGTGCAGAATTCACAGACTGTTATCTTTTTCATAATACATCAGTGACAACGGAGAAAAACAAACAATGCTGACAATTTTTAAAAATAAGAACCATTGCTAACTCCTCTTCATGGCTGATTGCAAACTAAAAGAAAAATACATAATACAACACTTATGGTGCTGCTGTTTTGTACAATGTATTAAAGGAATAATTAGTTAAGTCGATTATTTTTAAATACCTACCACAAGAGGACTGAAAAGTCAGTCTTTCAAGGTTACAAACACTCATTATAAATGCATTATCACGGAAACGAAGTCTGTTTTCTGCAATCCACTGAGGCGAAAATAAGGAAAAGCGATCCCAGACATGCCCGCCTTTTTTCTTTTTAACTGTATCTCTTCCCCCCTCCCCCCTAATGCCTGAGCCCTGCTGATATAACGTCTGGTTTCGCAAAACTGTTGAAGAGTGCAGTGGGAAAACTGGGAATCCTCGTTTGGTTACTTTCGAGCACTTCACAACTTAAGCAGTGTGTGCGCGAGGCTATTGGAGGCGACACTCACGTGACTACGCTGTTTACCCTTGTTGGCAAAAAAAAAAAAAAAAAAACATTGAAGACTCCGGTGAGAGTACGTTTATGTTTTTCCTATACCTTGTGTGATCAATTATCCAACCCGAGTGATCAGGACTTTTAGAGATGCAAAAGTTTTTTTTTCTCACGAACATCTCATTAACAATGCCAACATGCACAAGATATATTGCAATAAATCTCATCTTTTCATGGAGCAACAATTCTCCCCTTGTGTTCTGCAGGAGAGCAGCTCTGTATGGACACAACCTGGTGAAGACAATGAGCATTTGACAAGACACTATGAAGGCCATGGGTGGAACTTTCAAAAACGTTCCTATTTCCCCTCTGCTGATGTCATCCACCCCAGGAATGAAACACCTCAAATCAGTTCCATGGACAAGGAGAAGGGAGGAACTTTTTATGCGAATACTATGGAAAGAGACAAGGGGGACAAGCTGTCGACTTTCTGCTTTTCAACCAAGCAGTTGTACCCTTGGATGAGAGAGGCACAACCAGCTATACCCTTGAGCTCCATTAATGTCAGAGAATCAGGTGAGAGATCACGTTTTGGATTCCAATTAGGTATTGATTTGTAATGCTTATAAATTCAGTTAATCTGATCAGTCGGCCATATTTTAGTCGATAACAAATAACAACTGGGTCAGATTAGGTTGTATGTCAATGTGATTTGTCACTTAGACACTGATGTCAAAGACTGAAATCATTGAGAACCACAGTGATTAATCAATTATAAGTGTTTTTCCTTCCCCCTTAAATTGAATTAAAATGAGCTCAGAAGTATAGGCAAAAATTCTAACTTGGCTAAGTATGCATTCCAACACCTAAGCCTTGTCTAAAGCTAAGATCCATTTTGATCAATTAAGGTCATTTTAATTTAAAGATGAATAAACACAAGAAATGGGCATTTTTACATTCATAAATGCTGATTACTTATTGACAGAACTGTAAATACAATGAAACAAATATCTCTGCACTACAGGGACTTTGAAATGTTGTGGTTATAATGTTTCAGTGTGTGAAACATATTTTGAAAAAGAAGAGCACTTGTAAGGAAATAGTATTTTCTTGAAACAGACAGATGTTCTCTAAACTTGGTTAAGTTTAAACTTTAAAGAGCATTAAACAAGTCTTCATTTGAAAGAGCTAAGCTCTTCTGGGTCACAAAGATAAGAATGTACAAAGATTGTTGAAGCCTAAGCTACATCTGTGCATTCACATTGGTGAATAAGTTCTCCAAAATATATTAAAAAAAAATTAGGCTGAGGTGGTGCACCCAGTGTACAGAATGTTACTGAAAAAATATTAACATGGTAAATATAAGTATGTTAGGATTTCAATCAAACTGTACAGTAATAAAACATTTTGACAATTAAGATAGATTTCAGGTCACTACTTGAAAAACTTATGCAGATAATTAGGACAATGAATGAAAAATAATCCATGCACAAATCATTAGGAATCCAACCACAGTAGAAATAGTAGGGAATGGATAATTAACTGAGTGATTAGTCTACCAACAGTGATCTGCCCACAGATAGTGTGCTGTATTCTCAGTATGTTGATTTATCACTGTGGGATTAAACTGGATTTGTATGTAGGATGTCATGCTACATTCTTTACACCATAGTGCAGACGTCAAGAAAGACTATGCTATACATCTGTAACTTGTTTTTATTACAGTCTGAAGCTTATTATCATAGCTAATAATTTGCTATGAGAGTTCTATTCACATTCTGAGCCTGGGAGGAGAACATTTACTCAATGCATGTTTGTCTAATGTCAGACATGCTGTAATTCTACAGTTGCGTTTATCTGCATGTTTTCCAGGTGATTCCAGGTACAGCACTGGTGAAGCAAGTTCTCTAAAGAGAGTAAGGGATGGTGGACTTTGTAACAGTAAACGGCCACGTGCAGCATTCACCTCTTCCCAGCTGCTTGAGCTAGAGAAGGAGTTTCACTTAAGCGCTTACCTGTGTCGCCCACGCAGGCTTGAAATGGCTGCACTCCTGAAGCTCACTGACCGGCAGATAAAGATCTGGTTCCAAAATCGTCGTATGAAGTACAAGAAAGATCACAAGCAAAGGTCAAAGGCATTGTCCTACTCCTACTCATGCCAAGACATAGGTAACCAGCCCTGTGTGGTTAGTGGCAGTGTTGTGTCAGTGCCATCAAAATTCCAATACATCAATGAGAGACCACCAATGTCCATTATAAACTGTTCTCAGAGCCACTGGTGAAACGACAACAATTCAAACAACCAGCAACTGACTTCTGCTTTCAGAATTCAGCTGTGCTTCTCTTGTGTCATGTCTACACTACAGACAAATGGTAAATCAGAACTGACATATGTATGGTTCAAACATGACCTCTGTCAACTATCAAGGGAATGAATGTCTTCTGACACTACGAAATCTAAGAATGAAATACGAAATTCTTACACCACTACACTTACGTGTTCTAATGCTGGTCAGTTATTTCTATGTTGTATTCAGGCTTTTTTCCAGGAAAATTTAACCTGGAAGATTTGCAAAGCCAAGTTCACTCTATAAGTCTATCAGTCAGACAGGCAAAGAACCAGATTACATGTTATCAGCCAGTACATGGTACAACAGAGTTGGTTTACATTGTGCATATACTTCTAGAGTAATATCTCTGCAAAGCACCAAGATTTATTACCATGGATGCAAGTTTATCTCCTAGGCACAGAAAGTAACATTTTGAAAGGGCACTAGTGACTTCGAATGGCCATTAACATAGCACGAAAATCCTCTCAAATTTTGTAAGTGCAAATTTTTATTATGCCCACAATTATATGCTATTTTCCCCAAGGCATGTGCTGAGACTTTTCCCAAGAGAATGTTGATTACAGTGGTGAGAAATATTTAAATATTCAAGCCATGTTGAATCTCACTGACTTGTTCTCATATTAATGCTGCTCTATTTTGAGTTTGACTTCACACAACTTCTTAAGTGTGGAATTAAAGTTTGCTGTTGTTGCATGACATTGAAAGTACTGTTCATCTGGATTTGAAAATGAATATCTCTCCAGCAACAAAACAGGAGTAATCCATTATGTCCCAAAGCCACAACAATATCAGAATGTACAGTATCTTTGCATTTATAATGTATATTGTTTATATCATACCCATACAATCATTACATTTATGGAAATGTAGCACTGGAATGTAAAATAAAAAGGTATATATTGCTATTTATTGCCATCTTTATTTAATACACATGATTAGTTATCAGAATTGGCCATATCGCATTAAAAGCATGCATTTAAAAACTGAAAATTGGTAGCTGGAAACTAATTAAGGCCCTCTGGTAAATCAATAAAATAATCTGTTCCAATGTTGTCATTCTTTTGCCTTTTTATCTTTGTTGGTTTGGTCAAAGCAGGATTACCTTGAAAACCACTGAGAGTTAATCTTAATTTAGCTTAAAAATTTCTCTCTGATTTTTACTGTGATACTTTTTGCATTAAGCAATACTGTACTTTGTATTCTTAAAACATAACATTACACATGCCTTCCTCCGCCCCCGCCTACCAACCTCACACATTAATCATTTAGACAAGCCTCTCTCTCTCTCTCTCTCTCTCTCTCTCTCTCTCTCTCTCTCTCTCTCTCTCTCTCTCTCTCTCTCTCTCTCTCTCTCTCTCTCTCTCTCTCTCTCTCTCTCTCTCTCTCTCTCTCTCTCTCTCTCTCAGCTTCACAAGCGTTCAACCCGCTGGGCGTAGTGACAGGCATTGCTCTTATCTTCCACCCTTCTAACGCGCTTTTCTTCAGCATATGGGTTGAATCACAACCAAATAAAATAGATCTGGGTTTCTCCTTTCTTACAAAGAGTATCTATTGTTACATTATAGCATAATAGGACTACAGTAACGCTATCGGTGAAAACGCTTGTGGGCACCGCCCCTGGCAGGGTGGGCGATGACTCATTTTGATTAATTATGTTTAATTAGGATGTCGACCGTGTGTCATTTTATAAGCCAAGCAAGGAACAGCAAAAAATCTACCTTTTCAAAAATATTAATTTCGGCTGAAATTTTAACTAATTGAGCAATTTCAATTCGGCCAGTCTTGGTCGTAGATCAATCTAGACCCAATATAATTGGTAGCCTAACTGATTGCAGGACTATTACCAACATTACATGATAAATCACTGGCTAAAGCGTTGAAATTCTTAGGCTGGTTGTTTCTTGGTTGCATCTATAATTAAATGATTTGGAGCCCTTGATTCCATTCATGTGCTAATCGAATTTTATTTAAAATATATATTTAACATAAAGAAATAATGTGATATTGTAATTCGCAGCTAAGTGTGCTAACGTATCTTATTCGAGTGGCCACGAGAGCATGAAACACCTTCTGTGCTGCTGAAGTTATCATCCATCACCACGCGGCAGTGTTCCATATGCAAAATAGGAGTTGGCCTCCCGGTGGCCCCTTAGTGCAACTAAACGGAATGTTGAGTGTTTTGCTGTTGTTGAAACTGTATCTAACCTAGCCTACTTCCTCTGTAGCATAGAATATAAAACTTCAGCACAAGCAGGAAATACCATTTAAATGTGTATTTTAGCCAAGTTGAGCTTTCCAACATCACTAGTAATAATAATAATAATTATTATATTTAATAATCATATATACAGTTCTGGGCAAAAGTTTTAGGCACTTGCGAAGAATGTTGCATAGTGAGGATTTCTTAAAAAATATGTCATAAATAGTTTTAATTGATCAATTAGCATCATAGAAAGTCCAGTGAACATAAAAAGAGCTAAATCAATATTTGGTGTGATCACCTTTGCCTTCAACACCTGGACACAGTTTTTCTTGGTTGTTGGCAGATTCTTGAAGAATTCGCCACAGTTCTTCTAACTATTTAGGCTGTCTCTTCATAAAATCCTAGACTTACTCGATGTTCAGTGGGGGGCTCTGTGGGGACCATGCCATCTGTTGCAGGTATCCCTGTTCTTCATATATATTATATATATAACACTGGTGGCCAAAAGTTTGGAATAATGTACAGATTGGTACTTTAATTCACTCAAGTGGCATTCAACTGATCACAAAGTATAGTCAGGACATACTGATGTGAAAAACAGCACCATCACTATTTGAAAAAAGTAATTTTTGATCAAATCTAGAGAGGCCCCATTTCCAGCAGCCATCACCCCAACACCTTATCCTTGAGTAATCATGCTAAATTGTTAATTTGGTACTAGAAAATCACTTGTCATTATAACAAACACAGTTGAAAACTATTTGGTTAATTAAATTAAGCTTAACATAGTCTTTGTGTTTGTTTTGGAGTTACTACATTATGCAATAGACTGGCATGTCTTAAGGTCAATATTATTTAAAAAAAAAAATGTTTCTTTCTCAAGAAACTCATCAGTCAATCATTGAGGAATTGTATAGCCATACAATGCTTGAAATTGCCAAAAAACTGAAGATTTCATACAAAGGTGTACAATAAAGTCTTCAAAAACAAAAGGACAACTGGCTCTAACAAGGACAGACAGAGATGTGGAAGACCAGATGTACAAATAAACAAGAGGATAAGTACATCAGAGTCTCTAGTTTGAGAAATAGATGCCTCACATGTTCTCAGCTGACAGCGTCATTGAATTAAATTCAATGTAAAACAGTAAAGAGAAGACTCAGGGGTGCAGGACTTATAGGAAGAATTGCAAAGAAAAATCCACTTTTGAAACAGGAAAACAAAAAGAAAAGGTTTGAGTGGACAAATAAACACAGACATTGGACAAAAGATATCTGGAAAAGAGTGTTATGGATCTTAACCCCATTGAGCTTTTGTGGGATCAGCTAGACTGTAAGGTGCGTGAGAAGCGCCCGACAATACAGCCACATCTATGGCAAATGCTGCAGGAAGTGTTGGGTGAAATGTCACCTGAGTAGCTGGACAAACTGACAACTAAAATGCCAAGGATCTACAAAGCTGTCATTGATGCACGTGGAGGGTTTTGAAGTAGTTTGAATGCCACTTTGGTGAATAGAAGTACCAATTATTTCTAAATTAGAGAAAAATCTGTACATTATTCCAAACTTTTGGCAACCAGTATATATATATAGCTCTGAAAAAAAATAAGAGACCACTGCAAAATTATCAGTTCCTCTGGATTTACTATTTATAGTCATGTGTTTGAGTAAAAACATGTTTTTTGTTTTATTCTATAAAGTACTGACAACATTTCTCCCAAATTTCAATTAAAAATATTGTCATTTAGAGCATTTATCTGCAGAAAATTACAACTGGTCAAAATAACAAAAAAGATGCAGTGTTTTCAGACCTTGAATAATGCAAAGAAAACAAGTTCATATTCATTTTTAAACAACACAATACTAATGTTTTAACTTGGGAAGAGTTCAGAATGGAATGTGATCAAGAGGAAGATGGATGGCCACAAGCCACCAGGAGTGGCATAAAGTCACCCAACAGCAATGTGAAAGACTGGTAGAGAGCATGCCAAGACGCATGAAAGCTGCAATTGAAAATCAGGGTTATTCTACCAAATATTGATTTCTGAACTATTCCCAAGTTAAAACATTAGTATTGTGTTGTTTAAATAGAATATGAACTTGTTTTCTTTGCATTATTCGAGGTCTGGAAACATTGCATCTTATTTGTTATTTTGACCAGTTGTAATATTCTGCAAATAAATGCTCTAATGACAATATTTTTATTTGGAATTTGGAAGAAATGTTGCCAGTACTTTATAGAATAAAACAAAAATGTTCATTCATCAAACACATACCTATAAGTAGTAAATCCAGAGAAACTGACAATTTTGCTGTGGCCTTTTCCAGACCACATTTTTCCAGAGCCGTATATACACAGTGGCAAGAAAAATTACGTGAACCGTTTGGAATTAGCATGTTTTCTGCATTAATTATTCATAAAATTGTATCTCATCATCAACAAAGTCACAACTGTATACAAAGTACAATCTTTCATGTCTTTTCTGATCAACAGTTTTTATTGATTCATACAATTAACAAAGAAAAGCATAACATATATTCACAGAATCAACATTTAACCCCCACTATTACCCCTCCCCCTCTCAATCCTCAACCCCCTTCTGACCCTCAACAAACATCCCAGTGGTCACACATGAGTATACACATACACACACACAAAATATATACGGATGAGCTTAATACATTTTATGCTCGTTTCGAGGACAATAACACCGCCCTTGTGGAGATAGCACTCACGGCCGACGCTCGAGAGGTTGGTTCACTCTCCGTTTCTGTTGCGGATGTAACCCAATCCTTCCGACAGGTGAATATCCGTAAAGCCATGGGTCCAGACGGCATTCTGGGCCGCGTCATCAGTGCGTGCGCGAACCAACTGGCTGGTGTTTTTACTGACATTTTTAACCTGTCCCTCTCCTTGTCTGTAGTCCCCACATGCTTTGAAATGTCAACCATTGTGCCTGCACCGAAGCAAGCCAAAATCACTTGCCTAAATGACTGTTGTCCTGTTGCTCTGACACCCATCATCAGCAAATGCTTTGAGAGGTTAATCAGAGATCACATCTGCTCTGTGCTGCCAACCTCTCTGGACCCATTGCAGTTTGCCTACTGCAACAACCGCTCCACTGATGATGCCATTGCATCTACACTACACACTGCTCTCTCCCACCTGGAAAAAAGGAACACATATGTGAGAATGCTGTTTGTAGACTACAGCTCAGCATTCAACACCATAGTGCCCTCCAAGCTTGATGAGAAACTCTGGGCTCTGGGCTTAAACAGCTCGCTGTGCAGCTGGATCCTGGACTTCCTGTCAGGCAGACGTCAGGTGGTTAGAATGGGCAGCAATGTCTCCTCATCACAGACCCTCAACACTGGAGCCCCGCAGGGCTGTGTTCTCAGCCCACTCCTGTATTCCCTGTACACACATGACTGTGTGGCAACACATAGCTCCAATGCCATCATTAAGTTTGCTGACGATACAACGGTGGTAGGTCTGATCACTGACAATGATGAAACAGCCTACAGAGAGGAGGTGCACACTCTGTTGTTTTCTTGGATCTTAATACACCAATTCAAAACATGGGTTCTGTCTCCATCTTCTGATTGGCATTGCCAGCAGGTGGGTGTGTCTTTCAGACCAGGTCTGTACAATCTAGAGGGGGTTCAATAGAATCAATTTAAAATCTTAAATAGCATAAGACGCAGCCTTGCATCTCTAGATGTAGACTTCAAATTTTTTAGAATCCTAAACCAAACCCCCTCCTCCAACAGCAAGTTTAAATATTTCTCCCATAATCTCTTGATAGAAGATAAAGCTCTGTCCCGCAGACACTGAATTAGCAGGGAGTAATACACTGATGCCTCATTACCTTTTCCAAAAGCAGTAATCACCACTGTGTATGCTACTCCCAAAAATAGTACAGAGCAGGTGGTGCAGCTGTAAATACCTAAAGAACTGAGATCTGGGAATCCCAAAATGTTGAATCACATTTTCAAAGGATCTAAACACTCCACTCTCATAAAGGTCACTGTGCATATTAGCCTCCCTCACAATGTTTGATAGAAAGGCTTTGAATGGCAAAATAGGGGCAAGAACTTACTGTTCAATACAAAACCAGGGAGGGGCTCTCTCAGGTGGAAGTGACCAATGAGCCAGATGTCTGAGCCTGAATGCATAAAGATAAAATAAAATCTTGGCTGGTAATAGCCCACCTTTGTCAGTGGGCCTATGCAACTTACTGAAATGTAATCTGGGACTGTGGCATGGTGGTTAACCCGAGAGTGATAAAGGCGACTGGAGACGGCAGTGCTACAGAGAGAGAGAGTGTTACGGGCAGCTGCCCGACACCTGTGTGTGTTTGTCTTTTGTTTAAGTTTATAATTAAAATATGATTTATTTTGTTAAGCCGGTTTTCGCCTCCTCATTTCCATTGAACTGTATTACAGGGATGTTTACCATTCCAAATGAAGAACTTCGCTATGCTATCAAAGTGCTTGAAATAAGAGAGGGAGACATCTACAGGGAGAGATTGTAGCAGGTTGCTGAATTTTGGAATGCAATTAATTTCAATAACATTAACCTTCCCAATCATAGATAAATGTAATGATG
Organism: Xyrauchen texanus; assembly: GCF_025860055.1. Taxonomy (NCBI): domain Eukaryota; kingdom Metazoa; phylum Chordata; class Actinopteri; order Cypriniformes; family Catostomidae; genus Xyrauchen; species Xyrauchen texanus. The sequence continues at coordinate 11,471,154 of NC_068300.1, read as the reverse complement.
TCCACCTGCCCACATCAATTGAAAACCTTTTTATTAAAAGGTCAAAATTAACTAACTAAATCACACAAATTTGCTGGGAATAAAATACCCAAATACTTAATGTGCTGTTTGGGCCACTGGAATGCGCCCGGCAAAAGCTGTCACCGGCAAAATCAGAGACAAACTTCGGATTTAGACCAATTAACGCTGTATCCCGAGAACTAAGCAAAGGAATTAATAATTCTGTGGAGGTAAGGCATAGATCTAGTGGGGTCCGAGACAAATAATAAAATATCATCTGCATAAAGTGAAAGCTTATACGCCACACCTCCCGCCACCACCCCTGGAAAATCATTCTCTTTTCTTATTATATCTGCTAATAGATCCAGGGCAAGACAGAACAATAATGGGGAAAGAAGACAACCCTGCCAGGTTCCCCTATCCAGAGTAAAATCATCTGCAATTAATCCAGTTGTTTGTACCACTGCTACTGGGTTTCTATAAAGTAACTTAATCCAACCAATAAAAGTATTGCTGAACCCGAACATTTCCAAAATCTTTAAAAGATAATCACATTCTATCATTTCAAATGCCTTTTCGGCCAGAGTCTGATCACTGTATCATATTTACACATCCTGTGAAGCATCAATGTTGCTCTTGGGGCCTTGCACACATTTGATTCACTATGATCAAGGACTGAGTCCATCAAAAGATTAAAGTCTCCTCCCAATATTATATTATGAGGGGTGCCAACGGCTTGCAACATCCCTTCAAGATCTATAAAAAAGCCCTGATCTTCAATGTTAGGTGTGTAAATATTAGCCAAAATAAGACTTTGCCCCTGAATTTCTGCTAAAACAATAATGACTCTTCCTAATTTATCTTTAATCTGTTTGCGACATTTGAATTGTAGATGTTTACTTATCAGTGTAATGACTCCCCTGTTCATACTTCAGCCAGCACTAAAGAAAACATGTCCACATATCTTCCCAAATCTTTCCGCTTATTGCGTGGAAAGATGCATTTCTTGAAGAAACACTATATCATATGTCTTATGCTTAAGAAGAGAAATAACCTTCCTTCTATTGATGGGGTGCCCCAATCCATTCATATTCCATGTGGAGAGAGACAATCCACTCATATTAACATTTGACATTTTGACATTAGAGAAAAAATGTATTGTGTGTCAAAAACAAAATTATGAAGACCACATATTCCAACATTAGTGCAACAATCAAACACAGAACTTCCCCCAGAACCAAACAAACAGAAAAAAGAAAAACGTGTGCATAAACCCAGCGCACGACAGCACCAACTGGCGTCATCCCATAAACTCAAACAGTCCATGTACACCTACGAGAGCCCCCGCAACAATTTTGTCATCGGATTGCTCAAGTCCGGTGTTTCTATACACATTGTGTATAATAAATAAATACAAAGAGCATGTAGATTTAGCCTCAAAACTGCCCTAAAGGTGTGTTACTCCACAAAACAAACTCCAGCCGCTAGGCAGAACCAGCACAAAAAGAAAAAAGGCACTCAGTTTCCTTGAACAGTCAAACAAATGTTAATTGAGCCGGCCCACTCGGCTGATACATGAGTGCAACAAATGGCCTAATCACTCCAATGTCTTACAAGAAATACTCCACAAAACAAAAAAAAACATACACATGCCCACAGCAAGTGATGTCCTTCATAAAGTCAATGGAGTGAGTAAATTTTCTTTTGGTACTCACATTGCTGACGAGTGGACTGACTCACTTAAACATTACTTTAATGGATTTACAGCAGTGTTTAATGTCATTGTCCTGCTGCATCACCCATCTTCTACTGAGTTTCAGCTGGTCCAAAGCCACCCTGACATTATCCTGTAGGATATCTTGAAAATCTTGGGGATTAATTTTTCTTTCGATGATGGCAAGTTGTCCAGGCCCCGATGTCAGGGTCCTGTCGCTCTTTCAGTCTGGGTTTTGGTCTGACAGGGCCATGGCATTATCTGCCCATGTCGGTCTTTGTGTGAGCTTGTGGTCCCTGTTTTATTCCCGGCCGTGTGCTCTTCTGTCTGTCTTGTGTTAGTGCTATCTCTGTTTTATTCCCGGCTGCGTGCTCCTCTTTCTGTTGTGTTACATGTCTGGAGTATGGTGCCTGGGTTCTGACTTCCTGTCCAGTTCGGTTCCGGTCTGTGTTGGGACCCAGACATTCATACTTCTTGTCTGTCTCTTGCGTCCATGGACACGCATTGTGCTCTGCATCCCTTCGGTAATGCCAAGTTTACACTACACGATTTTAGGCTCGATTTTCACTCACCGACAGTTTTGTGGACAGTCAGGTAAGCTAATAGGTAGATTTTTCAGTAGGAGGTACTTTTTCATATTGTAACCAATAAAATATATGATGCCTTCAGGCGATTAAAAATATACATATCATATTCTGACATGCATAATATATGATCATGCATATGTTTCGTATCTCATATCACTTCTCGCATGTACTCTGTTGTGAAATGTAATTTAAAGTCCAGACAGAGTCGTCGAGGTTTCGTCAATAGTGAAATGTTTTGTAACGTGTTCACCCCTGTCGCCGATTCCTCATGTAATTTGAAAACTCTACAACTTCCATGACAAGACAGACAGTTGTGTAATATGAATGGTACCACAATCCGACATCTTTGAAAGTCGTGTAGTGTGTAGGAGGCATAATGTATCGGGTGGGTGTGTTGCCGAATTCTTACACAAGTGTCTGCTCTTGTCTTGTTTGTCGATTTAGCATGAGTGAATATTGCCTCATTGTCTTGGCAATGTGCGCTCATGCCAATCGGATGTCTGCTTGTGAGAGCATTCGGCTTTGTTATTGTTTTAGAGCGCCACGTGCTTCTCGGTCAGACGTCACACCCCGCCTCCTTGTTTGCTCGTTATTGTTTCATTGTTTATATCTGCTCTGGATTAACCCTCTTGATTTATCTCCCTATTTTAGTCTCCTCATGCTTGCTGTCCGATGCCAGTTCATCTTGTAATGTTCTCTGTACAGACCTGTGTTTTAGGAGTGGTGGTGGTGTAGTGGGCTAAAGCGCATAACTGTTAATCAGAAGGTTTCTGGTTCAATCCCCACAGCCACCACCATTGTGTCCTTGAGCAAGGCACTTAACTCCAGGTTGCTCTGGGGGGATTGTCCCTGTAATAAGTGCACTGTAAGTCGCTTTGGATAAAAGCATCTGCCAAATGCATAAATGTAAATGTGTTTTCTTCCTGTCACCTTCCTGTTCCAGTGCGATCCGGTTGGTCCTATTTCCCGTTTCCCTCTGCCTGATTCCCTGGATTACTTTTGTCCCCTTTGGGGTTGTTTATGTTTTCCCCCTCGTTGGAGTTTGATTTATTAATAAAGTATTTAATTTTTTTTAATCTCTGTATTTGGGTCCTTACATCTCCACAAAAACCGTGACACCCGAAGCAGCAAAGCAGCCCAAAATCATCATGCTTCCGTGACCACACTTCACCATTGGGATTATGTTTTCATGTTGGTATGCAGGGCTTTTTTTACACCATACAAAGTGCTGCATGTTCTTCCTTCGGTGTGTCCTGTTATGTACACCATGCCGGTTTAATATTTTCTGTAGACTCATGAACAGAGATGTTGACCAGTTCCAATGATTCCTTAGTCTTTAGCTGTCACTCAAGGGTTCTTTTTTTTTACCTCACTGACATTCTGCGGTGTGCCCTTCGAGTCATCTTGGCTGGCTGGCCACTTGAGTAGCCATAGTACTAAATCTGTGGACAAGTGAATATCTAAGCTCTACAAGATAACTTTGTAACCCTTTACAGCTTAATGCGAAGCAACAGTTATTGATCGTAGGTCTTCTAAGATCTCTTTTTTTGTGAGGCATGGTCCATGTCAGCAGATGCTCCTTGTGAATAGCAAACTCAAAATGTTTTAGGGATTTTTATAGGTCAAAGTAGCTCTAACCCACTCCTCCAATCTCTTTTCATTAATTGGATGCCAGGTTTGCCAACTACTGACTCTAATAAGCTTATGTTGATGTCAATAGCATAGGGGTTCACATACATTTTCCAACCTACACAGTAAATGTTTGAATGATGTATTCAATATGTGCAAGAACAATACAATAATTTGTGTGTTATTAGTTAAAACAGATTTTAACTTTGTTGTGTTTGTTCATTAATGTAACTTAATATTAATATTAAACCAGATTTTAAGACAAATTTATACATAAATGCAGGTCATTCCAAAGGGTTCACATACTTTGTCTTGCCACTGTATAGGAGTATTCAGTCTTCAGATGCATCTAGTGACTGAGTGCTCCTGAACTTTTGTAACAAGAAATAAAGTAATTTAAGCTCAGGGGGACATGAGACACACACTTGGTGTGAATCTAATCTATGTGGCTACAGAAGAGCACTGCAATTAGACTGACCAATGAACAACATTCCTAAATCCTTCCACTATCTTAATATACAATTCTTCAGAGAAATTCCTCTCCATGTTCAGTAACCTATTTTCTAGACTGACTTGAAGAGAATAGTAAAAAAAAAAAAGAGAGAAAGATAAATGTAGGCTTCATTGGATTCTTTACATTCTTGTGAGCATGGGTTGACCAGCCATGATTTATGAGCACATTAAGGAGCATTACATGACCCCTGGCAAAAGATCACAGAGGATGAGAGAGCTCGCTCTGGCCACTCACACAATAAAAAGGACTTATTTTTAGAAATTTAAAACCACACATGGTGCACAGCGTAAAATCTCCGCACTACAGGACAGCATTGATCCAAAGCTGGCCTTTAATGTAATCCAAGTTCCTCTTCATCATGAAACACAATGACAGATATCCGTCGCCTGTACATTTCACTAAAACACCTTGACATGACCTCTTTCTTACACTGACACTGCCAGTTTAATTTTATTTCCGCAAAAATAGCTCACATTACTACATATTAAAAGGAAAACAGGTTCGTGCTATATTGTGTAATGGTGCTTCTGCTTAGCATGTGCATTTGGGTTGCATCGAGATATTTAACAAATACATGGGATTGTGTGGTGACTTTATGAAGAGTGCACATACTGATGCATGCACACTTGAATGTCCCAGGAATGTTCTGGGTTCAATTATGTTAAGCTCAACTGACAGCATTTGTGCCATGATGTTTATTATCACCAATGATTATTTAGACTCACCTTTTGTTTATTTAAAACCAAAAATTGCAGTTAAAGTAAGTTACTTTCAATGGAAGTGAATCCATTAACATTAAAATATTTGGAATGATATTCCGGACATTATTCAAAAGGAATTGCAAATTGTATTTGCAATTGCGTTTTCAATTTGTGGACGCATAAAATGTGACATAATCCAAACGCAATTGCAAATCGCGCATTACCGTTTGCATTTTCGTTTAAGCGAACGCACAGTGACTGCCAGATTTCAAATGGAAAAGCAAAGTCCGTTTGCAACTGTGTTTCCCATATCTTACGAGTTTTGGCCCTGTCATATTTAAATTGCAATTTCAATTACCACGTCTGCTTTTTCACTTTCTCAGCGTCGCGTATGTAGCCAGCCAAAACTCAAATGGAATACTAATTCCCTTAGTATTTCCATTTCCGATGCCTTACACAGAAACCTGTCAATCAGGGTCAAGGGTGGGATTATGCTATGGGGCGTGTTTGTCTTGGGAAGTGACATCACTCACAGTCTATCAGGATCAATAATTAGCACTGCACTTTATTCATCTATAATCTCACACTGGACTGTCAACATATTCTCCTCAATATACTACTTCAAAGATATATATTTCATATACTCCTACTTATTGTATTGTATATTGTGTGTATTGTTTACTGTACATTGTATATAATTATTGTGTTGTGTAAGTATGTGTACATTTGATTTGTAAATTGTGTTGTGTAATTATGTTGTTTATTGTAATTGGTATATGTCTCGGTCACTGTCATGACTGCTATGTTGCTCGGAACTGCACACAAGAATTTCACCTACTGTTGCACTTGTGTACATGGTAGTGTGACAATAAAGTGATTTGATTTGATTTGATTTGATAAACCGGCGTCTGTTCAGGGCATCACCTCTTGACCGTCGACTGTGAGTGATGTCACTTCCCAAGACAAACACGCCCCATAGCATAATCCCACCCTTGACCCTGATTGACAGGTTTCTGTGTAAGGCATCGGAAATGGAAATACTAAGGGAATTAGTATTCCATTTGAGTATTAGAAAATCAGTTATTTTGAATTCTTATAATAAAGGTGGCTTAAATTTCATTGATTTTGATTCTCTTAACAATACTGTGAAACTCTCACGGGAAGCAGGACAGGAAACGAAGGTTTCAACAAAAAAGGTAAGGCTTTAATTGCCGTATGTCTCACAATAATTTACACACTAGTTCACACAAAGACACAAGCGCACTGGGTTGGCTTGCACGGTCGTCTTCCCTCTGCTCTGAGGCTGCTGGCTTTTTAACCGCTCTCCTCGCTCTACTGCAATTAGAGACAGGTGTTAGTCATAATTTGGCCCAGGTGTGAGCGCCCTTACCGCTTCTCTCTCCCGGACGGGCGCTTGACCACGCCCCCGCTGCCACAAATACCTTAAAAATTAATTGGCTTAAACTTTTCCTTCACAATCAATCTTCTATTTGGAGTATAATCCCAAGATATATTTTTTCTCAATTAGGAGGTATACATTTTCTTTTAATGTGCAATTATTCAATTAGTAAACTTCCTGTCAAACTTTCCAATTATCATCAGCAGATGCTTATGGCTTGGAAACTTATTTACAAGCATAATTTCTCGCCACACAATTTTTTAATTTGGAACACGTAGTATCTTCAGAAATGTAGGATACCACAGAACAACTGTAATATTCTTCATAAGAGGAAATCTTTATTTCTTGAAAACTGGTTCAATAATGGGGTGATATTAGTAAACCAGCTATTTGATAGTGAAGGTAATTTATTTAATCATTCCGATTTTGTTTCAGGATACCAATTCCCAGTATCTAGTAAAGAATTTAATATAGTTTTCAAGGCCATCTCTTTGGAAATCTGTATGCTGTTTAGAAACAATAATAGTGCTACAGTGACTTCTGTTTCTCCCCTAGCCCTGAATCTACTGTGGTTGGTTCTAATTGTTTTTCAATACATAAATCCAATTATAAAATTAGGTCATTATTTTTGGACCCTGTTACTTCAATTCCTTCCTCCATTTCTTATTGGAATAACCTTTTTGATGATATTAAATGGTCATATGTTTGGTCACATCCTCAGAAATTCTTTCTAACTAATAAAGTTAAAGAAATATCCTATAAAATTATTCATAGATTTTATCCAGTTAAATACTTTTTAAAGAAATTTAGAAATGATATTGATACTTCCTGCTCTTTTGTGAAGCCTCCTCTGAAACTGTTGATCATTTGTTTTGGGAATGTCTTTTTACTCGGTCTTTCTGGAACAATATTGATGCTCTGACTGTCCAAAAGGTTTTATGTAACTTTTCTTTATCATATAGACACATTCTTTTTGGATTTTATGTTAAAGACAAGAATCTAATTAATGCATGTTTTTGTATAAACCTTCTTTTATATATTGGAAAGTTTCATATCCATAAATGTAAATATATGAAAAGTAAACCCCACTTTAGCTTTTTCAAAGAAGAATTGAAGATGTATTTAAATACAATTTCAACTTCTGTTAACAAGAAAGCAATGAAAACATCCAGAATTAGTGCCATGTTTAATATTCTCTCTTAATGTTTTTTTCTTTTGCGCCCTCTTCTTCTTCTTTTTTCTTTCTTCTCTTACTCTCTTTTCTTTTTAGACTATTGTTGAATATATTTAAATTTCTTTCACATTTCCTCTCTTAATGTATTCTGAACCATAATTTCTCTTTTGTTTTGAAAGATTGTTTATATTTCTTGTATGTATGGTCTTGTTCTGTTTGTTAATAGTGCAATAAAAAAAATAAAAATAGTATTCATTTGAGTTTTGGCTGGCTACATACGCGACGCTGAGAAAGTGAAAAAGCAGACGTGGTAATTGAAATTGCTATTTAAATATGACAGGGCCAAAACTCGTAAGATATGGGAAACACAGTTGCAAACGGACTTTTCTTTTCCATTTGAAATCTGGCAGTCACTGTGCGTTCGCTTAAACGAAAATGCAAACGGTAATGCGCGATTTGCAATTGCGTTTGGATTATGTCACATTTTATGCGTCCACAAATTGAAAACGCAATTGCAAATACAATTTGCAATTCCTTTTGAATAATGTCCGGAATATCATTCCATAAAAATACTCATGTACATTGTATATGTTTACATGCTTTAAATGTGATGAAATCACTTATTTGTGTACAGTTTTATCCAAAATTACAAATTCATTGTCATCACAATGTAATGCTAGGATATCCCTGATTTTTTCACACTAAAATCATGTTAACATGTATAATGTTTACATCTTGTGGCTATACTTTCCATTCACTTCCACGGTATGTGAACTACTGTAACTGTTTTTTTATTTTTTATAAATGCTTATTTATGGTGATAATCAATATGATGAAGATTATAGAGTGTTCTTCATATAAGTTCATACTGGGAATTTTTGAAAAATGCAATGGCCAGTTAAGGCCTACCTGACATAGCCCAGAGGACACGTACATACATCACATTCCAGATTTAGTTTGTAATCCCACAATCTAGTTAAGAATCTGGAAATTGGATCTAATCAATTAATTCTACAGTCAATTTGCATAACAGATGCTCTACCGGTCATTAAAATTCACAATTTGTCTTAAAACATCTCATTGGATGACTATAGTTTTAGAAATTAAAAGATACAACATTATATATTATAATGAAATATAGTTCCTTGTACCAATTAAAAATGAGAGGACCAACCTGTGTGACCACATTTAACCATACAGGCTCTCATAAAGGATTAAAACTGGTAGACTTTATGCTTACATAGGTAATCACCACAAAGTAGATTCATAGTTCCATTTCTAAAGCATTAATCAATAGAAATTTACAGCATTTTATTAAGCAGCTCAAACACAAGCTGTGCCCAGACCTCTTCTTATCATAAACAAGGTGCTGATTCTGTATACTGTACATGACCTTTGGCAAATTCAGTCCATTCTTTTCCATTAACCGTCCCAACTTTGCCATTTCTCTCTCTCTCTCTTTCTCTCTCTCTCTCTCTCTAGGGGAGTTTCCTCTCAGTCAAACCTGCTCCTTGTGCTTGTTGCTCAGAGGTATTGTTAAGTATCAATTCCTAGTGTCACCTTTGTGGGTTTTATTTATTTGTCGTCCTGCTGATATGGAACACAGCGTGAGCATCACTCAGGTAGATGGATTATAATTCACCTGCAAGCCCTCATCAATCTCCACAATTTGACTTCCTGCATCACGTACAACTGTTACTGTCATATTAAAGCACTGCATTATAAAGATCAATGGCCTTTAAATACGCCCTAGCTAAAGGAGATTGGTGACATTAAATAAAAAAGGCTGATGACTGTCTCACATATGAGGTGTCTCACCTGTGCTTATGATGGTTTGTACAAAACAATTACCATATAATACATTCTGATGTTTATGATTCATCAAATTGCATCTTTCCTACATAATCAACACTTGACAGAGATGACTTAAATCAAAGTAGTTGTCAATTAGAGATCTGGCATGCTCTAGATACCATAAAAATTAGGCTACTATGTGCAGAGGAACCATTGTATTAGCAATTCATTTCCATGCAATTTTAATTCAATTACTATTGGTGCTGGCCTTTACAAATAGTATTTTGATGTGATGCTCTATGCATTACATACAATACATGTACATTAGCGAAGACACCACTTTCTCCAGAGATTATAATTCTGAAGTCTGTAATTCCGTAAATCTGAAGGTCATAAAAGCAGCATAAAAGTAATTCATAAGACTCAAGTGGTTAAACCCATATCTTCAAAAGCAGTATGATAGCTGTGGGTGAGAAACAGATCAATATTTAAGTTATTTTTAGCTATAAACCTCCAATTTTCTTTCTCATCTGAAAGTCACATGTGGTGTCTGTTTAGTTTCATCAGGTTTTGGACTTTTATATCTCCAAATCTGTGACAATTCTTGTGTGACAACTAACTCACTCACTCACTCACTCACTCACTCACTCACTCACTCACTCACTCACTCACTCAGTCTGTCAGTCTGTCTGTCTGTCTGTCTGTCTATCTATCTATCTATCTATCTATCTATCTATCTACAGTTGAAGTCAGACAAAGTCATTAAAAGTCATTTTTTAACCACTCCACAGATTTAATATTAGCAAACTAGTTTGGGCAAATTGTTTAGGACATCTACTTTGAGCATGACACCAGTAATTTTTCCAGCAATTGTTTACAGACAGATGTTTTCACTTTTAATTGGCTATATCACAATTCCAGTGGGTCAGAAGTTTACAAGTTATCTGTGCCTTTAAGCAGCTTGGAAAATTCCAGAAAATGATGTCACGCCTTTATACAATTAGCTTCTGATAGGAGGTGTACTGAATTGGAGGTTTACCTGTGGATGTATTTTAAGGCCTACCTTCAAACTCAGTGCCTCTTTGCTTGACATCATGGGAAAATCAAAAGAAATCAGCCAAGACCTCAGAAAAACAATTATATAAGAAAAACATATATAATTTTTTCATAAGCTGTAAGCCATAATCATCAAAATTATATCAAATAAAGGCTTGAAATATCTTAATTTGCTTGTAATGAGTCTATATAATATATTAGTTTCACCTTTTAAGTTGAATTACTGAAATTAATGAACTTTTGCACGATATTCTAATTTTTCGAGTTTCACCTGTAATGTGTAGTGATGATATACGTATCATGATTGATTGAGAGTTCAAAAGTCTGATTGCTTGGGGGAAGAAGCAGTCATGTAGTTGGCTGGTGCAGGTCCTGATGTTGCGATACCGCCTGCCTGATGGTAGCAGTGAGAGCAGCCCATGACTCGGGTGGCTGGAGTCTCTGATGATCCTCCGAGCTTTTTTCACACACCACCTGGTATAGATGTCACCTTGTGAAGATGCTGGAGGAAACAGGTATCTATATCCACAGTGAAACAAGTCCTATATCGACATATTCTGTAAGGCTGCTCAGCAAGGAAGAAGCCACTGCTCCAAATCATCATAAAAAAGCCAGACTACACTTTGCAAGTGCACATGGGGACAAAGATCTTAATTCTTGAAGAAATGTCCTCTAGTCTGATGAAACTAATATTTAATTGTTTGGCCATAATGACCATCGTTACCTTTGGAGGAAAAAGGCTTGAAGCCAAGAACACCATCCCAACCGTGAAGCATGATTGTGGCAGCATCATGTTGTGGGGGTGATTTGCAGCAGGAGGGACAGGTGCACTTCACAACATAGATGGCATCATGAGGAAGGACATTTATGTGGATATTATTGAAGCAACATCAAGACATCAGCCAGGAAGTTAAAGCTCGTTCAAAATGGGTCTTCCATCTTCCAATGGACAATGACCCCAAGCATACCTCCAAAGATGTGGCAAAATGTCTTAAGGAAACAAAGTCAAGGAGTGGTGGTGGTGTAGTGGTCTAAGCACATAACTGGTAATCTGGTAATCAGAAGGACGCTGGTTCGAACACCACAGCCACCACCATTGTGTTCTTGAGCAAGGCACTTAACTCAAGGTTGCTCCAGGGGGATTGTCCCTGTAATAAGGGCTCTGTAAGTCGCTTTGGATAAAAGCATCTGCCAAATGCATAAATGTAAATGTACTGGAGTGGATATCACAAAGCCCTGACCTCAATCCAATAAAAAAAAAAAGAAAGTGTGTGAAAAAGTGAAAAAGTGTGCATGAGCAAGGAGGTCTACAAACCTGACTCAGTTATACAAGTTCTGTCTGGAGGAATGGGCCAAAATTCCAGAAAATGATTGTGAGAAGCTTGTGGAAGGATACACAAAATGTTTGACCTGACAATGGGAAGGCAATGCTACCAAACATTAACAAATTGTATGTAAACTTCTGACGCACTGCAAATGTGATGAAAGAAATTAAAGCTGAAATAAATAATTCTCTACTATTATTCTGACATTTCACATTCTTAAAATAAAGCAGTGATCCTAACTGACCTAAGACAGGGAATGAGACAGGGAACTGAGTTTAAATGTATTTGGCTAAGGTGTATGTAAACTTCTAACTTCAAATCCAACAATCTGTCTGTCTGTCTGTCTGTCTGTCTGTCTGTCTGTCTATATATCTGTCTGTCTGTCTGCTTGTCTGTCTATCCAATCTTCATGGAGAAGCCAACAGCTTTGCTCTCATGGAGATGGATTTCACGCAAGCTTTATTTCACTTTAGAATGGAGGAGAGGAGGCATATGGCTGTGCAGTCACAAGAGCTTTTTTTTTTTTCTAACGACTGTTTAACCCTGCTTATGTCCCCCAGTAAAGAGCTCCAGAGGAATTGGACAGAGTGTAGCAGTCTACATTCATATGACAGATGGCTTATTGTCACTTTGTTTGGGCTGCTGCCTGCTGTGCTCAAGTAGGAAGTGAAGACCGGAAGCATTCATATTCTTAGAGCCATATAATACTACACTAACTGATGTACATGGCTGTGCCACAGAATTGGCAGAGTGGAGCTGTTTCTACATATGCCTGCTGGGATCTCAGTATGCTGTAAGAATCAGTGATGCATACCATTAATGCACACCTGGTCACTATGTACTCTGCTCTGTTCGAAAATCAACTGTTTTGTTACAAGTGGTGATGCTCCATATTGTCATCTACCCAAAGGGAATATGGCTTTGGAAGCACAATGGTTCTCAACTGGTGGATCGCAAACTAAAAATAGGTTGCAGGCCTACTATGATAGGGTTGTGAACAGCATGGAAAATACAGGACTGAATGCAAATAATAATACAATGCAACAATATAATCATGTATTGTTAGGATAGCAAAGCAGGCTGGCTTTTAATCTCGTAAAAAGGATGATTAAATGCTTCCCAAATATTTCGGTGTTGACGTCAGAGTCCATGCATTCAATTAAACTCTATGGTGTTTGGGCATTAATTCATCTGTCAATTGGTAGAACCTAGCCAAATTAGGCAGATGCATGGACAGGTTACGTGACATGCCCTTCATCTCAAAAAACATTAATAAAACAATGCAAGGAAATTAATTTAAAGAAATTATGACCAAGACTACATTAAATATGGGTTCACTTGCAAAAAGCATAAACTTGGTCTGTGTCAACCATTTGTTTTGTGCAGTGAATTTATTGGCTGAGAGATTGAAACTGCCTAAATTCAAGAAACATTTAGAAGTTAAACAATCAAACTATAATGTGTGAAAATCACACTTGTTCTCTTGTTTATTAATTTACAAAATTGTCAGTTTTCTTATTCAGCATATGTCATGTCAATACTTAGATAAATGAAATATTACAAGCTGATTGAACTAATGTAGATCTAATGTAGAAAAAGGTAAGATTGCTTAAAATCAATCAATCAATCAATAAAGTTAACTTTTATGCAATTTAAGTCAAAGGAACTTAAATTTATTTTAAGCTTGGTGGTAAACGTAGATCTTAAAGGTGTTTGAGCATACTCAATTTGATCACTGATGCTCAGTCCTAAGGAGGCTATTTGTGGTACAATAATATCAAGGAATTAAAAAAGTGTGATATTGATTGATGTCTTTAATGATGTTATCCAGTAGTCATAAACATCTGCTAAAGTCATGTAAAGGTCTTGAAAATTCATGGGCCAAAATGTGTGAGAACCTTGTAAAGCTAAGCACTAATTGTTTATAAATCCATTGCTGTATCTACTGAGCATTTGTGGCTGAAGGCAATACCCACAATCCATTGCGCTTTAATTTATTTAAGTGTGTTTGATCAAAGCGTGACGACTTTGTGCATGTAAATAATCTGTTTTAAATTAATAGCTCTATGTATGTTTTGATGTAAGTTCTGTTTTGTTTAAAGTCTCCATGAGGGTGATTAGGGTCACTTTGATAAAGATTCTTTAGTTATTAATTTGATTATGTGGAAATGTAGATCTGCTTCTTAAAGGATATCTTTTTATAATATTTTCAAGAATATTGAAAATTATGGACAGCTGTACTTAAAAATGCTAATTTATTGAACTTCGCTGATATTTTTGAGTTCATGGAATTTATAATCCAAATTGAATTATTAAACTGATTCAACTAATTTGACTTATGTTGAGTAAACACAAAAAATCTTTGTAGCTGGTTGCCTTAATTTTTTAAAGAGGTCATGAAATGAACAATAACATTTCCATTAATATTTAGACATATAAGAAGTAACTGTACTATAAAAACATATTGTAGATTTCAGAACTCAAAATTTCCTCCCCAGTTGCCACCCTGCTGAAATGTCTCGTTTTGAAATCTGTCTTTTGCTCCTTTGTATTCACACATCCTGCAACATGTCATCGCACCTTTGGCCCTGTCCACTGGCAAGCAGTTCAAGTCAAGAGAGCAGGCATTGTGTGGCTAACCAATTCCTAACATAACACCAAAGGGTACCCATATGGATTATTTTGAATTATTTTGTATATGAACATGAACTACACGGACTCTTTGATTGCTGCCATGTATCTCGCCACTTTTAAAAGGCACGGTGTCAAGTTAAAACTCTGAAATGGAGAAGTTTCAGCAGTTTTGAGCACAAGCGTGTCATAGATGCATTCATTTGCCCATCTGCATCTTTGACCTTTACGATGTGTTTCCGATGATGTGCACCTACAGCATGTGTGTGCGTCATTTCCCCATGATTTGGACTATGATTTGCGAATTTGTTTCGGCTCATACCAGCACGGATTGCATGTGAACCAGTCATAATACGATTGAAGCTTTGCAAATGTACTGTTATTGAAGAATGAAGCAGTTAAAAAACTTGGACTCAATCAAAAACATAAGTAAACCATTTCATTCATGAATATTTAAAATATATGTTTGATAGTTTATGGTGCTGAGTTTTAACAGTTGTGCTTGAGATGAACAGTTTAATATATTCGGATACAATGTGTTGGATGTGCATTATGAGTAAACCCTTACATTTTGTTTTATAATGTCGAGGGCCTTGTTCATTCTCTTCCCAATGAGTTTTCTGAATTTGAGGGGCTGCACAATGTTAGCCAATCATAACAGTGGGCGTTTAGGTTGGAGTTTTAAGGAGGCCGAGCGTTTCAGACAGAGGGCCTAAAACAGGGTGGAAAATGATCATATATTACTAAATTGTGACTGTTTTGGTGCAAATCATAGCATTATCATTGGACAACAGGGAAGATAATAAAATTATTTTAAAAATAGCAGTTCATGACCCCTTTAAGATTCCTCAACTTTTTATTTTTTACTGTGATGGGTTAACGGTTCATGTAATGCTCAGTTCACAGTAAAACTGAAGAAAAGGAGAGAAAAAGGCAATAATCCATTCAAATAAGCAACAAATGTTATTTGCCTGAATTACAAGTGTCTAATGTAATCTGGTTCCTGAAGCAAAACCAGTTAAGAAGCCCTGCATTAATGAACACTGAAATTGTCATTGAATGTCAAACATAAAATATGAAGATTGTAAAAATATCTATCTTCAATGAAAAGCTTGTTGTGGTCAGACAAAAACTGCAGTCATCATGATACGTTATCCAAATGATTTGCTTCCTCTTGAGTAAAATGCTCCACTGCAAGTTTAAGCATAACCTTGTCAGCAAAGTGCTCAATCAATTACTGCTGTTTATGTTATCAATGACTGTTGTTGTTAAATCTTCCCCTTCTCTCTCTCATGCTTTTTTTTCTATCTTGCTTACTCTCTTTGTGGTTCCCTCTTTGGTTCTCAGTCTTTCACTTTCTCTCTATTCCTTTCCCATCTCTCTATCTCTCTCTCTCCCTCTTTCTAGGCCAAGCTGCTCTTCCTTTGGCTCCCCTCTTTGGCTGCAAGGTGTGTTTCCCAGTGATAAAATAAGGCTTATGCAAGTGCATAGATTACAAGCCCCTAACCAATCATCTGCGACAGGCCCACTTTGCATTAACAGCAATGACCTTTCTGCCAGTGGTGACAGTCATCTGTCAGCAGCGTCTCACTCCTGGCATTTTCAGGGCTCAAAGATGAGATATAATTAGGCCTGACAGCCCTCTGGGTTAAACCAGGGCCACGACTCATCATTCCAGAGCACTGTCACAGAAATTAGAGGTCAATATCAGCCAATGATATGATCCCAATATCATGGCCATGATCCCCTGGCTTGGTGGCAAGATCGCCAAAGACAAATCAGGTTATCAAATAGGGACTCCCTAATGAGACGAGTGATACAATCAAATCATACACACCACACACCAGTTATAGGTGTAAAGGGACAGAGAGGTGAACATGCATGTAATTACTTCACAGAGGGAAGCTTAGAGACAGCCTAGTCCCCATCATTTGTGGCAGAGGTGAGAAATGTACTTGGATTGAGATGTGCACAGTTTATCTCCTACTACTGCCAAAACACTAATAGCAACTTCCAGGATGTGGCTGAAATTAGCTTTGATGTGCCAAGGTGGTATTATTTGGATTCCTTCCAGTCAATAAAGGATATGATTCTGAACATGAGACTATTTTCCTGTCATCTGTCCTGGTAAATATGCGTGTTGATGGGATGCAAGCTGTTGAGAATTTAGGGGAGGCAGCGTGCAATGGCTTGTTTACCCGGAGCTGTTCAACTGAGGTCAAAGTCTGTAGACAACACATGGAGGTATGTTCAACACTGCTACTTCTTAAAGCTTAGACTAATCAAACATATGGCCCAACGAGAGACTAATAAAGCCTTAATATTTGATCTTCATAAAACGAGAGTAAATAACATTAAAATTCAGTTAAATCCATTTTAAATTCAGCCCACAGCAAATTTATGTTATCTGGACTATAAAAGTGTGCATAATCTTATTGAGGTGGAGCAGTGCACACACCTGTTTTGTTTTCATACCCTGCAGCCAAACACTTCTGCAACTCTTGTTTTGCCCATGCTGAAACCCATTACAGAAATACAATTTCTAATGCCTTCACACAGGCCCGCGATCGACTGCAAACAAATTTATATTCAGCCCGTAAACAGAGAGCAGCAGAGATTTATTTATTGAGCGGAGAGGAGTGAAACAAGCTAGCGCATGAACCCTGGGTAACCCCATAGCTGACATGAAGATGGATAAGTGTACCATGCAAATGTACAGAGGGAAGGGATATATTGCAATCCGTCATTCAGTGCATTGCTGCCTGTAGAATTCCATTTATTCTTCCAGCTGGGACCAGCTCTCTGGGTTGTGAGTGCACAGTTATACATTGTTGATTATTTGAGATTGTTTTTTAATCACTGCAGAGCCCTAGTAAAACTCTTTATTGGCCATATATGTGGAAATTTCTCCTTCTGTCCTGGGCAGTAGTTCCTATGGAACTTGTACAGGTGGCTGTATGTTCTGGTTGAAATGCAGACAACTATTAGAGTCTACTAACTTTTTGAATATTTTATAATTCCCATTTAAGATGTTAAAAAACTCTAAAATGTAAGTATCTTTTACTTTCAGTCTGAACACAGTCACCTCCTTGGCCAGACTTTGTTTTAAATCCTGATGCTTTACTAAAGCATGGCACAAGCAATGCCAAGGTTGTGTTAGAATTCAGGGAACTGATGAAAAACATTCTTTTTCACAAGTGCTTACAGCTGGTTAAGACAAAAGAGACAGTAAAACATCTTTTATTGACCCAATAAGCTGATGCTTTTTATGCAATATAAACACTGTTATTACGGTTAGAGTGAATACAAATGCCAACAAGTCAAATATTTATAGAGAGGAAATTGGTTGTTTATTTACAGATGTTTTTTTCATGTTTTAGCCATGCAAAAAGTGAGGATCAAAATCAAATACAAAACTCGTACTCTAACTTTGCTATTTTCTTTTCCACAAAAATGTGTAATTGATAGGTATGTACCTTAATGAGCTGTTTCTACATTTCACAGTATTTTTTACTTGATAATTAGCTAATGGTAACATTGCCACATGATGCACTTTTAAGGTTACATCACAAAATATTTTTAGGGTTTTTTTTAACATTGTTGAAATAAATGTAAAATAATAATAATAAAAACAAGCATTAAGAGGGATTTTCATTGTCATATATATTTAATATGTGTATCTTTCACTTCATTCAAGTTTAAAAATCGTGTGCTCTCATTGCACTCAAAAAGATATTTTGTAGTAAATATATAAAAGTAAATATAGCAGAAAAGAGCAAGTACTTTCTGCACTGAATAAGTTAGATAATGCGTGAACTTGAAAAAAATTAAGTTAATACACGTGATTAAAAATGGTCCAAGGAACGAAAACCAAAAATGAATGAAATTTTTAGCTGAACGTAAATGAAAACTGGAACAAAGTGATTTTCAATTGTTCCAGAGTGAAAACAATATTTTTAAATGCTGTAAACTGGTTATAACCGGTTATTTTTGTTCCAATATTTTTCCATGAAACTAAAGGCCAAAGGGTTTCTCACACTACATATTTGGAACTACACCAATTCATGTTGCCCAAAACAATTAAACATGTGCTTTGAACCTGAAGGAAACTACTGCATCACATTATTTATTTTTTTTCCCTAATTGTCCGTTGTGGAGGTATTATTCTGTGAATGAAGACCTTTTTAAAAACTATGTGTAATTACTACATTTACATGCACAGCTAATCGAGATACAAGGAAAACATTATTAGATGTAAAAAGTACTTTTCTCAGTTCCACGTCTTCACTGAATTATTGTTAGATATGAAGCATTAGTACAGATGTGATGCTTCTGGTACTGATCTTTAATTAACATTTTACTTAACTGTTAAATGACTGTTGTTACCATTTCTATTGAGATAAATAGCTAATCATTTAATTGTTTTGAGGCAAGTGGCTTATTTTGAGCTTGTTTTTCCAAACCAGATTGATTGCTGGCAAAGCTGCAACTGGTATTTTACCCACCACTTAGCACAGAGTCCTGTCATTTGAAAAGGAACGTTATTAACCCTTCTTTTATTTTGTAAAAATAAGTAAACTTTTGAAAAGGAGGCTGCAGAAATTTTGACCAGAACGAACCGAATTGAAAAGCATAGTGTTTTGTAGTCCCTGGTTAATACTACATTTGTTTTTAATTCAAACAAGTGTGCTTTAGCTTATAAGTAAATATTATTTATGATCATTTGTTACTTTTATAATGTGTCATTATGTATCAGTCCTTAAGTAGAAAACCTTGTCATATTGTATTCGTTAATTTGAGTAAATTGCAGTCATAAATAAATTAAGTACATTTTACTTAACTTTTCGAAGATATTGTTCCCAGCATAAACAGGGCTTGAATAATTAATGAGCTTGCATGGTTTCACTCTTTGCAAGTTTATTTACACCATTTTTAGTGTTGATTTTGTTGAACGTTTGATAACTTCTTTTTTGTAAAGTCTGGAATTAATATTCTTCTCAAAATTACCTGTTCGTGATAAAACACGATTTGAATTGTTATCATCATGCGTGCGCAGATTCATATTGTGATCTCATTGCCAGTGATGCAAGGTGATGATATTAATAAACTTTATAGCATGCTTGGAGCTTTCCTGGGGAAGCTTTCATACGCCATGTGGTACAATATTTAACGTGTAAGTAATGATAGTTCAAAATGTGGAATGTGGACAGTGTTCATTTGAATACCATTTACATCAGATTTATAAGTAGGCCTAAAAGTTAATTTTTTCTCTCACATCAATCAATATTGTGTAATGAATTTAAGTAGATTTGACTTTTTTTTTTACTAGCGTTATACCATTAAAATGTACTTATAAAAACAGTGTGCAAAAACTTGCGAGTAAATCGGTTTTTTTTTTTTTTCAGTGCTGGCGTCACAATTATAAATATGATGTCAAAAAAGGGGGCGGTCCTATAAAATAAGAAAGAATTATATTACTATAAGAAAGAAAGTAGACTGCGTATATAGTCTACAAGTCTATACAAATCTATATAAAAATGTTTAAATGTAAATATAACTGTAATTCGTTTTCTTTTGTCTTTTTAAAATGTCAGCATATAATCAAGTTTCGTATATTAGGCTACGTAAATTTGCCATTTGGGTTCAACTATAAAAAACTTGAATGTATAGATTTACATTTTAATTATTTTTAGTTTGAATTGTCATGTGTTTGGAAAAATAATTACATGAAAAATGAAGAAAACCACACACACACAAAAACAAAAGAAAAGATTATTATGGCAAGGGAGGCAGCTGCTGATTATCATTCGACCGACGTATGACCCTGCATCGACAGCTGTGCAGGGCACACAATCACTTCTCCTCATACAATGACCTTATGATGCCTTTTAAACTGTTATGTTAGATTCCTTATGAGCAATCATTTTTGCGAAGAATTTGTGGATATTATTGCAAAAGGGGAAAACTTTTAAATTGCTCAAGAAGTTCATTCATTCACGTGTTGCTGCAAATATACCCAACGCTGGAAGAGGCCTGAGAGCTGAAACATTCACGTCAATAAAAGTTTCATTGTGTTCTTTTACAATCGCCAAATGTTTATTTTATCGCCATGGTTTTCTAATTAACAACTACCGACACTGGCTTAAGACCTTAATCCCTCAGGTGTATAATCATTTCGGGTTAGACAATGCTACCGCTGACAAAATGACTTTATTGATTTTCTGTGCGGGCCACTTTGAAACTCGAATGGTTGGGCCTTCTGAAAACGAGCACAATATAAGGACAATAAAGTTGACCTGTAATGCCAAAAATATATATATATATTCTTTACATGCTAGGCTAATTTGCTTAATTCTAAGATGGTTAAATATCAAGCAAAACAATAACAAATATATAATTTTGAATCTCAGGATGTGAAACAGACAGCAACAGTTTATTAATACCATTGGTGTTACTTTTACAAAATGTCATGGCATGCAAAATTATATTACCAAAATGTATCCAAGAAAAGGATGTAAGCAATGATAAAATAATATTATTCAATATGAGATGAAGTGCTGATATTGAGCCCCCTTCACCCACACGCCAGCACCATCCACAGGACCTTATTAGCAGGTCAAATAAGTCGTTCAAACTTGCTTGCTTTGGTAAATTAACGCTCACTCAGATAGGAGATGTCCGGCTATTGGCCAAGAGTTAGAGGGCACGTCATCCCCATCCATCAACGATCGAATGTTTCTACAAGGCATGTCCCTGTCTAGATCGGTGCCTGTGTCCTTATACGCTCGATGAGAGTGGCGTCTGAGTGGATGGAGTTTCTGTCGCTTTCGGTCTTGGATGACATTTTGGAATATATGAAATGCACTCATGAGTACATATCAAGAGTTTATGGGCGGCGGGGACACAAGCTCAATTTTCATCAAGGGCTATCATGCAACTGGACTCAAGCATCTGCGTTAGAACAATGAAGCTAATTCTAATTTACGAACCAGAGAGGAGGGACGTGACAATAGCGAGGCGGATTTCCTTCAATATCATTTCTCAAATGTAAGTGTCACAGCCGCGTGTTCAAAGCCCTCAAAGGATCATGGCCATGCTAATTCTACCAGACCCCCTTCCCCCATAATCAAGATTTCAATAGACCAGTGTACCCCAGCCGACCCCAAGTCCCCTCCTTCCAATGCTGTCGAGAACGGGGTCTTTCCAGAGCGGGTCTCTCGCCTTGCTCAGACACTTTAGGAACTTTCTCCGGTGCACACAGTGAAGCTGGCCCTGTCAAATCAAACCTCGATGGCCCAAGACATCACCCCGCAGTTCAGGAGAATAACAACAGACACGAGGCTCTAAGTGCGTTAAATGAGACATTCCAATGTAGAAAGTCATTCGATTGGATAAGAGTGAGGAGAAATCAGCCATGTGCAGGTACGTTGAAAAGTTAAACTTTTTGATGTCTGAAGCGCACCCATATACAGCGAGGTGACGTATTGGCTGGGTCTAGTCACTCCATGACTCTGGCGTAGGGAAACGGCAACATATGCCTCTTCAGAATTTGGCTATTTTTCTTAGAAATCCTTGTGGTACTGTTTAAATTATGTTTTTATATCGTTGGTTACATGTTTTCCAATTATGAGCCGATTTTCCCAGACTGGGAAGTAGCCTTTGGTGGGACCAAAGTGGGACAAGAAGAAAACTCGAACTTCGAAGTGAGAGTTTCCAATGGGCCGTACATATAAACAACTTAAAAAGCTGTGTAGTTGGGCTTGTTTAACTATACTCTGGGGACAAAATTGTCCACAATCTCCATTGTGGGTATCTGAGAATGTGATCAATTGGAAAATGATTCAAAACATAGATTTTTATTCTAAAAATGCAACTACAACAAAAAAAAGTTTCCATTTAGATAGTCCAGTTAAAGTGTATGTTTGAACAGAAATGTTAATATAATAACAGTTTGACGATTAAGGCACCTGATTTCCACGTAAGTTAATGTACAGTCTTTGAAGGCCCCACAAAAAGTAGCAAAAGAATGAAGCTGCTGATGAATCTCGGCCCATCCTCCACAGATTTGACACATGTCAGAGGCAGGAAGTTCTTGCTTCACAAATCAGACTGCCCATCAACAATCTGAGTGCTGAAAACTTTAATGGTGAAACATTTAAAAATGAACAATTGTGTAATATATTCTCTGTTCTAGTGTTCAAACGGGTCAGCAAAAACATGCCAAACCGAATTCCTCAGTTTCTATAAATAGCAAATTCCATTCTATTCTGCATGTGCATCCCCTCAAACTCCTCTCATTGACAAGTACCAGCTCAGAATATACTTAAAGGAGTCCAGCACCCCCTAGCTCTCTATCCAGAGCCAAAAAACCTTCAGAGGAACACTTTCCTCAACAGAGCCCTAAATCTAAATATAGCCCAATGTTTATACCCTGCAATTAATTTTCTATATTGAATGCTGAAAAATGTCTGTCAGAATCTCACCGTAATCCTTAACCAGAGTAATTATTGGAAAGGTCTGCCTTTAATGTGGTTCAAATGTGAGTTACTTGACATATGCTCATAAAATGTCATGCTCAATGACATTTGACCTGTATTATGTCAAAGTATTTCATGTTTGTTGTGAGAGCTGTGTGTTAAATTGTTAATCACTTGTCCCCTCAATAAATCACAATACATGTAATAGGCTTGATGGTAAAACCAAAGAGCCCCATTTGATTTGTCATTTCCTCAGAATCAGTTATAGAGCATTCATATGGTCTCTAGACTGTCAAAGAGAAGAATGTCTTCCCAGGCCACAATGGTGACTCACAAGCAAATATGTCAGGGAAAAGGGTATTTGAGACTATATTGCCCCGCGTATAAACAACAGTGGTGGTCAGGAAAATAGGATGAAGAGGCCTGCTTAATCAAATCCTAAAAGCTTGTCTTTCTGGTGCCTGTCAACCCCCATTCAGCGAGTGTGTTTGTCATCAGACCATCATAGTTTTACCAGTAGTAAAATTAGGTTTAATGATGGTGTGGTGGTTGCGTAGTGGGATAAAGTGCTAAACTGTTAAGCAGAAGGTTGTCGGTTCGATCCCGAGTCTCCCGACAGCCACCACCATTGTGTCCTTGAGCAAGGCACTTAACTCCACGTTGCTCCAGGGGGATTGTACCTGTAATAAGGACTCTGTAAGTCGCTTTGGATAAAAGCGTCTGCCAAATGCATAAAAATAAAAAATAAAAATTGCTCAAGTTAATACTCACATCAACGCACCAGCCAATTTAAAATATTAGTTGATTGTTACATAAACTCATTATGACCTAATTAAAAAATGACAAGAAAAAATGGTGAAGGCAGGGAAAAGTCCATTTTGTTTTCAAGTTAAATAAAAGATAAGTGAGAGACTACATGAACTTGGAAGGTTATTGTTTTTATTGGGCAACATCAAAATGTTTTCTATTTTCAACATGAATAAAAGCTTACACGGAGAGTCTACCTGGATCCCCTTGTACAGTGCACATGTTCTCCGTGCGCCATTCTTCAATTACAACCTGACAGCACCTGAATTACTGTGGGCTGGATGCCCAGATGACCGAGGCAATCTGTATCGATCCCTGACCCCCCTTTTCTCTGCTCTCTTTTAGGCTTAGTGGGCCACGTCATCCCTCTGGCTGGCTGGCCAAGTTTGCAAGTCATTCCTCAAATATTTAGTTTGATTCTTTTATGCCTACTGGCGACTGCCAATTCTATTATCCAGAAACTCAGTTAGAGTTTTCATGCACATTTTTTATTTCCCAAGGAAATAAAAAAAAATTAACTTCATTTGTGTCAGTGAATGCACTGATTGTTAGACTGTCCCTGGTGAATATTAAGGATGACCTTACATTTGCCTTATTTCAGCTCTCTGGTTACTTTGTTAACAGTTGAGATGGGAGTTATTTTGATTGTGTGCAGTGAAAACAAGACAAAGATCAGAGCCAAGTGCTCTCAAAATCGACTGTTTGAGCTCTGAGCCAAAAGAGTCAAAGTGAGGACCAGCTATTAGTGCCATGTAGAGTTTATTCATCTATAGGTCAGCATTCTAATTGGCAAGGTCTTGTGGACTTACTTTGGTCAGATTGTTTAGAGTTTGCTAATCTATTTTTTAAAATTGCAGCCAAAATGGTTTGCATTTATTAGCCTTTTGTTGTTTTCTTTGTATTTCATGCATCTGTTCAGATAGTAAGTCCTTGACTGCAATGACAAGAGCATACACTCACACATGTTTTGCAGATGGCATAGAGGTTAGAAAGACACTTGCAACTGTAACAGTATGTGAGTGCTCAGAGTGCCTCTATCACTCCAGGGGCTTTTCCCGTCTGACCCCTCTGTTTGTGCCATAAAAGAATGTGCAACTTCCTGTGTGCTTCAGAGAGCAAACACCACAAGCAAACAACAAACATGATGGCTTCTATTAAAACAGCCATTAGTTGACAACCTCAGTTCAACTGCAGGTTTGACCCTATTCTAAAAATGAGCCTACAGAATTAAATTTGGATGTCCTTTATTTAGGTTTAAATGCACATTGACTGCTGTATTTAGGGGACATACTAGGTTGTGCAAAGCATATCACTGTGCAGCACAGCAGCATCTCTGGCATGTTATGACATCTGCGAAGTTCAAAAAGACAGAAGGTTATCGTATATTCAGATACAACGTAATTATGCAATCATAAACTTCCACACAATGATAATGATATTACCTTCTCAAGAAATTCACACAAGTCGATTAGGTGACCAGCCTGCACCTCATTGGATTAGTATTTATTTATATATTATTATTATTATTATTATTATTTTTTTTTCTGTTGTAATAGTTTTTTTTTATGTGATTACAATACAAAATATTTTGTTTTTCTACAATGTGTGCTTGGTAAGTGGCATTTACGGAAGAAAACTAAGAGCTTTTTCAGTCATATCAAGATTTTTATCATTTTAATTTACAAAATTAACTCAAGTTGATCTTTTGCAGTTAACCCAAAATAGTGCAAATGTCTCCAGGTAAAAACTGAAGGCAGACATCAGGAATCACACAAATATCACTATATGACTCACTTTTATCAGTCCTAAACTGTAATGCATTTGGTCAAGTTCTTTTCCAGCTTTAATTGATGTTTTATACATACATTTATATGTGTGTGTGTGTGTGTGTGTGTGTGTGTGTGTGTGTGTGTGTGTGTGTGTGTGTGTGTGTGTGTGTGTGTGTGTTTTAAAAGGTATATTTTCTGGTTTTGTTTTGGAAATATATTTAACAAAGCCTACTGATTATATAGCCTATATAATTTATACATTCTGAACTTTCATGTCGCCCGTGAACCTTTTTTGTTTTATTAATAAATGTAAATAAATTCGTTTCAAAATTTGCGCTGCATATTCCACTAACAGCATTATTAATATTTAATAACAATAGCTCTATATATACGTATATTCAGCGATATTAACGCCTTTATAATAACAACAACAGATGTAACGATAAATACCATATTGTACATGTCTCAGTCATTTATATATTTCATGATGTTAAATATTTTTTGTTATTAAAACTTGAAATAACACGTAAGTTGTGAATTATTTTTCCACCGCCAACTTAAAAGAGCAACTATTTTAATTATATGTATTGCACTGCCTTTACAGCCAAAATACAACTGGGGAGATGCTCGGACCCCGAGCTGAAGGCGGACCACGGACGAGATCCTGAAGAGGACTCCTCGAGCGGATACACTGCCGGTGGGGTCCCGCGAGCCAATTTTACCACCAAAAACTCACAGAACTGGAAAAGGAATTCAATTTCAACAAATATCTGACTCGAGTTACACGGGTGGAGACAGCAAACACCAAGACCTGGTTTCAAAACCGACGCATGAAACACAGGAAAATGCTGCGGGAAGGTCTAGCAGGATTAATGGTGATTTCTGGGTGTGATGAAGATTCACCATCGAACAAAATAGTTCGTTTTGGTATAGGGCAATATTGTTGGGACATTTGCTACCCTCAAAAGTGGACGATCACATGCACTTCACGGAGCAAGTCAACAAAATGATCCTATGAAAGTATTTACACACAGAAAATTACGTTTGTCCACAAAAATACACATTTATTAATTTCTCAAATCTTTCAAAAAAAGGAAGAAAAAAAAAACAGTCACTCTAAAAGAAATTTGTCAAGTTTACTCACCTGTTGATTTTTTAAACATAATCGTATTGCTATAAACTTAATTATAATAATGTTTTATCATTTAGATTTTTTTATGTTATTAAATATCAGAAAAAAGACATCTTATATAACTAATTGGTCTCTGATTTTTATCCCAGACTTCTAAACAAAACCGACTGGATTAAATCCAAAAGCAAAGTTTTTTGATAATATCTTCTATAACAGCACTCTCTTTGTTTTTATCTGGAACTGAATATCGCAGAAAAATACAATTAGCCTACTATTTTTGAACGTCATAATTTTTTAGAAGGGCATTTTTGTTTGTTAAAATTTTAGAAATGCTAAAAGCATGCTAAGACCTACTTGGAACCACACTTGCACGCGCACACACATGAAAACATACAACGCACACATTTAGAAACACGCTCAACAGGTTAGCTCTCTGTTTTCCGTATATGATCTTCGCAGACATACTATGTCTGTCACATCCAAGCTGCTTGAGCTTTTATCTGCGAATAAAGAGCGCCGCAAGATGATCGGTGATACTCGTCTTTCTAAATAATGGCTAAAAGCTGTCAACGTACAAAGTGCCTCCACTTAGCCGTGTATTTTCACCAATTTATTGCTGGAAGAGGTTAAATCAAGTGCCACGGGTTGAACCTTCGCTGATACCAACTTCTCATTTTGATGGCATCAAAGCACTGATGCACATAGATTGGTAGATGAACAATGTTGGTGGAGGAATGAACCGAGATAGATTTTTATTGCTCTTCTCTTGGCAAAAACTCTGTTTATTTTTTGAAAGCATTCAGGGTGTATTTTACTGAGATGCCATATTTCAGTTTAACTTAACAAGATTTGCCCACTTTAAAATGTTAGGGAGAAGCAATGGCTTTCCCAGTTATTCCTTAGTCAAGCTGTTTATTTTCCCTGTCTTATCCCGATTTCACTGCTATTCGATGGGCATGGACGGACAGGAATAATTGCTGGAATTATCTTAAACGAGAAAGAAGATTATCGTCATTTCTAAACGATCGATTTATTGATATGTGGATTTAAGTAGATTGACTTTTAACTGATTGGACTTGATGGGTTGAATAATTACAGCGTTTGAATTGGAAGATGTATTCTTTCAAATAAAGATAATGCACAGTTAAATTAGTAGTAATCATATACTTTAAAACGGTTATTAATATCATCATGAAAAGTAAGGAGAGGCCTGGCTCAAATGAACTAATTTGTCACTGAAAGTACGAAACGCACAGCTAGAAAGAACAGTAAACACACTTGATCCATTGCACTACATGAATGTCGTTCTTGCTTTGCATTAAAAATAAAAATAAATCGTCAAAGTTCAGCTTGTAGCCTTTTCTTAATTTTAGGAATTTTCCAAATTACTAATTTAACACAAGTGACAAGAAAAGTAGCCCAATTCTTTAACAAAAGCAATGTATCCTTGAGAACAGATAAATCTATACAAATATATATAAAATAACAATGTTCTTAATTTATATTAAATGCCCTTGTAATTTTCAATTAGATCATTCAAATCCAGATGCCTTAAGCAAACAAATAACAAAGGCAACTTATTAAACTTAATTATTAAATATGTTCTTCGAGAGGGCTTGTTAGATATATTTTATGAGGTATCGCTGTGACTTCGGCCTCCTAAAACCATTTTGTTTCGCCTATAAGGACAGTTACATGCACGAAGCACTCCTCGCATGTCTAAGCTTGCTAATATATGCAGTTACTCCCGAGTTCACCTTTCACCTCTTGATCTCTGTTTTGCCTCGAGACAGCAGTGACCCGGTCAGTGGCTCATAGAGAAAGGGCTGCATTATTAATATGTGCTGCCCTTGCATAGTCTTCACACTTCTTTCCTTTTTTAAGGGTTTATTCTCATGTTACAGTCTGGGCCTCTAAAGTAATTTAATTAACCTCAGCTATGCCAACATGATACCAAAAAAAAACAAAAAAAAAAACAGTAGTAACAACAAATTACTATTATTTTGCTTGCTTGTTTTTTTTTAAATGGCAATAATAAACTTTCCCAAGATTTTTATAAAACATAACATTTTCTGTGTTTTTAAATTACGATTTTTTTTTACATTAGGCTTTATATATATATATATGTATATGTGTGTGTGTGTGTGTGTGTGTGTGTGTGTATTATTATTATGAATACAAATAATAAGTATTATTAATAAATTATATACATAATTTATTATTATTAATAATATATATATATATTATTCAAAATAAATTATATATATATATATATCATTTATAATTAATAATAATAATAATACAAATAATAATTATTATTAATAATACATTATATATGTAATTTATTAATAATTGTTTTTTTTATTAATAATAAATTAAATATAAATAATAATAATTAGTAGTAGTAGTTTAATTTGTTTACCAATGGAATTATATAACCTTCGAGCAAGAGCATATGAATGACTGGTTTATTTGTATGTGTTTTTAAACGTGCGGACGTAAAAGTTTTGGGACAGGAAAGGCAAACACTTGTTTGTGATACTGTAGATTTCCTTCTCGGGAGTTTGACGAATGACATTTCTAGCATTGAGGAAGGAAGTTTTCCTCTAGTATAGCTCATTAGATTTCACCTACATACGATGTTGTGCATTTTAGCTCAGTTACATCCGCACGCAATGGCTTAATGCCCACGTTATGGCATGTGGGTGCAGACATATATAAAGTATTAGGATCAAGTATAATCCACAGTGCGCTGTTGCATTTCACTGAGTAATTGAGAGCAAACGATATTACCTCCCTAAGCAATGCTCTTAGAATGATGACCGAAAGCATACATTATTTACTGTATTAAGGGCCTATAAGTAACAGTTGCATTGGAGTGCGCATCAATGACTCCAGACGCAAATACACTGAGCTTTGTGACCTCCAAGATGGCTTTATGCTTTTTTTTTTTTTGCTTTATTGCAAGAACAAAAAAGACATAAATATAGAAGCACAGAAAAAAGCCATCTATATGTTCATGTACTATTTTCACAGACATAAAATGTCACATATAGGCTACCTGTACATATATGTAATATATTTTTCAAATTATAAAAAAAATTGCCAATTACTCTATATGCATCATATCTTTCCCCAAATCCTAGTGGAATTTAAGTACATATACAACCAAATTAACTAAAGTTTTATATACTATATCGTCATATAGGACAATACAGTATATCAGATTTATGTGGGGACAGCACTCATATAATTCAAACAAACACAGATCAGATTCCTCATATTCATTCCTTCTTATAATTAGTTGATGCATTTTATCTTTATTTTGTATCTTTAAACTTGGCTGCTTTATATAGATTCTGTACATGTCTCATGGTTCATTTCAGCATTAGCAATTCACTGAAAAGGATTTTATCTCTTTGTCTTCGATTACTAAATCAATAAAATCATCCCGAGCAGTTTCACCCAAATAACAGCCATCAAAATTCCATATTTAATTGAATACAAATAATAATAATCCCAGAAAACGGCAATATTATACCATATTATAATGGAGGGAAATCATCCTACTTAAAATGCAAACATTTTCAGAATGTTCAAACTACTTCATATAATGTGACTATTATGGTTTAGTATGTGAATTGGTTGTTTTAAACTTAAAATACAGGTGAAATGTTTTCATAGCTGTCCTTTTTAAAAGCCACTGCATGTCTCACCTGTGTGGCTTCCTCTTCTTGTGGATGCTTCTGATGGGTGGTCCTTGATATAGTTGGTTACTATTGTGCACTAACAAGAGGAGACACACAACTTTCAATGCCTCTTCCCATACCACTACCATACCCCCATTCTATTACAATCAGACATTGTATTGGTTCATTTGGAACACACAACCTTAGCCAGTAAAATTGATAACTGTTGCTCATTTGTTTGCTTGTCAATGGCACACAAAGGGTGGTTGAGGTCTTAGGGCACCTTGCATACATATTGCACAGGAATAGTGTACGCAGACCACTTTCTAGCCCTTGTTTCTCCTACCATTTAAGACTCCTGAGAACAGATGTTTGGGGACAGCTTACAGCCTCAGCAAATTTCTGTGTATACAAAGCAAACAGCAGCACTCAGCACTTCTGGCAGGCTAAGAAATTGTGCTCTCGGAGAAGGGGGAGGGGAGCACAGAGCCCAGATCTAGGAATCAGAATGAGGCAGAGAAAGACAATGCTTACAGTGGTGAAAATGTGTCAAGGTTACATTCAGGGTTTTCTTACATTCAAAACTATGAGGTGCAGAGGATCTCTAACTGATTTGTGTGTGTGTGTGTGTGTGTGTGTGTGTGTGTGTGTGTGTGTGTGTGTGTGTGTGTGTGTGTGTGTGTGTGTGTGTGTGTGAGATGACAACTCACTTGGCTGTACATGCCCTTCTTTGGCAATTGTTGCTGGAATAAATAAAGGAGGCCTTTATGTGTGGTTCCCAAGAAGCAGCGCTGACCTCTATGGTGTAGTACTGCGGACTCACAGGATTTGGTTTGCCCTTTGAAAAGATGCAGACAAGCAATACAGGGACCTAAAAAGCAAGAAAACAAGAGCATAGATTCTGCTGATGCTGATATTTGTTTTTTCTAGGGGTACGAAAACAAAAGGAAACATTTAATGAACAACGAAAAGTAGCATATTCTTCATCAAATAGAAAAACAATTTGACGGGCAACACAGAAAAATTAATAGTAATATTTCAAGGCTTTCTCTTAACAGATACAAGGCTCAATTGGACTGCCAGACATTTTATTCAGTTGCATCATTCACCAAAATAAACCTTATATTTCATTCCTTACATTTTGCACAAGTGATATAAACATAAACGTGTAAATGAATATGCAAACGCATATGTATTTGACCTTTCTTGTTTCATTTTTTCTGGTTAACAAAATTGAATAAATGAGCCCTGCAATGCTTATTTGTCTGAACTAAGCCAGCCCCCTTGCCATAGACACACTTCCCTCCTGCCTTCGGTGAGGTTGCCATAGTGATAGCTTCACAGACACACATGGAGGAGAAAGAAGAGGTGGAGGGGGAGATGTGAGGAGCAGAAGAAAAGAGGCAGGGCACAATGAGAGGACACTGTCTGTCTGTCTGTCTGTCTGTCTGGCTTTCAGATAAAGCATTGTTCTCAATCTTCCTCTCCATGTCTAACAGAGACCTAGTTCAAGACTGCCACACTAACCAAGTCACCGTGAAGCAGTTTACAACACAGAAACATCATGTTGCAATACACAGAATGCTGACGGATGCAACCATGTTATTGTCTTTGCACCTGAGGCTCATTAATTAGGTTTATATGTTAAATTGAACACTGTCTTATTTAAATAATTATAATAAACCAATGTAGCATTTTGATATAGTTTTATTTTAATGCTGTTTTAATGCTGTCTTTAAGTTGTAATATAGATATAGAACAGGCATAAATCAGAAAAAGCGAAAGAAAGGGTGGCACCAAAGGTTTCTGGACCTGCTTAAGACCTAAAAATGCATCTGCAGGAAAAGCAATAATGCATAATAATGATGCGCATTTCTATTGGTCAGTCTGTGTATAGGGGAAAACCCTCGGTGCTCAATCAACCCACTGTTTTATTTTTCATCCTAAATGTCTTCAATCTTCCCCCTCTCTCCTATTCATCCATCCCTCCACCATTCCTCTCCTCCATGTCTCTCCCTCAGTGCCATTTATCTTACCCTCCCGCTCTCTTGCTCACTCTCCAGCTGATATCAAGGCATGATCTCCAGCCTTTCAAAAGTCAAGTGATAAGAGGTCATAGGCGGGTCAGCCCAGCTGACTGGCTGACCTTCGCAAGGACTTCTGCCGTCAGCCAATCGCACAGTGGCATCTCCCGCAGATGCCTGCTTCCATCCCTGGCGGGCCCTTGGCAGCACGTCACGTGAGCATTAACGGACTGAGGCATCATGATGGAAATGATTAATGATGCTTTTAGTACCTGTTTAGAATGAAGCTGTCCACACTGCACTGTAATTACCCACTCCCAGGCAGCAGCTGCCTAACATAATTGCTTTTTGTTTGCTGACCTGGTTTACCGGAGAGAAAGATGGCTTTAGGTAGGTGAAGTGTGAGTATTTGTACATGTTGCCGTTTTATGGGCGACATGATAGGGGGTGAGGAAGTGGAAAAGGTGTGCGTGATCATATATGATGTCAGATGTGGTTTCATCCTTAAAAGGCCCCATCTGACCAATCTGATTTTGTTTTTTTAGAAAGGAATTTTGTTTTATTCTTGAAAGTGCATTTGATCATTTTTCATTTTTATGTGCTGCTCTGGCAACTGAGGGGTAAACATGAGACGTGTAAATCTGCAATACAAGTTTGGAATCAACAGCTGTTATTGTAATAAGTAATTTGAAATAAACTGAGATGTTGGTGAATGAAACACTCCTTCCTCTTATTTCTGTCCATTCATCTTAAAACCAACTCATATTTCAGCAGAAAGCACTTAAACTGTTATACGGTTGTAAACATTACTTGCATTTGGTCTGGTCTCACATGAATCAAGTGATGGTCTCCAAAGATGTCCAAAGAATGTTCACTTTTTCAGGGACAATACTAAACAGAAATCCCTATGGCCATTTTGAGAACTTGCATTGAGAATATGGAGTTAAGACTTATAATCATACACTATAATTTATCTATAAATTATATTGGGGTGTTTCCTCAATTTGTGAAATGTAATGTCCCAGGGGTTGATTTTTATTCAAACTAAAAGATAAAAAAAAAAAAAATGTTATGTGTCATTGTCATGTTCGTGAAACCAGTTTAAGACTACTTTTGCTTTGTGACATGGTGCTTTATCATGCTGGAAGTAACTATTAGAAGATGGGTAAATTGTGGCCATGAAGGGATGCACATGGTCAGCAAAAATACCCAAATTGGCTGTGGCATTCAAGCGATGATTGTTTTTTTTTTTATTGTTATTTATTGATTGATTGATATTAACGGGCCCAAAGTGTGTCAAGAAACATTCCCCACACCATTCCACCACCACCAACCTGGACTGTTGACACTAGGCAGGTTGGGTCCATTGATTTATGCTATTGGTGCCAAATTCTGAACCTACCATCTGTTTTCCTCAGCAGAAATAGAGCTCAATCAATGCAGGCCACAATTTTCCAGTCTTAAACTGTACAGTTTTGGTTAGCCTGTGCCCACTGCAGCCTCAGTTTTCTGTTCTTGACTGACAGAAGTGGAACCCGAAGTGGTTTCTGCTGTTGTAGCCCATTCACCTCGAGGTTCGATGTGTTGTGTATTCTGAGATGCTATTCTACTCAATTGCACAGAGTGGTTATCTGAATTACCGTAGCCTTTCTGTCTGCTCGAACCAGTCTGGCCATTCTCTGTTGACCTCTCTCATCAACAAGACGTTTCCGTCCACAGAACTGCCACTCATTATGTTTTTTGTTTTTGGAACCATTCCAAGTAAACTCTAGAGACTGTTGTGCATGAAAATCCCAGAAGATCAACAGTTACAGAAATACTCAAACCAAATCTGGCACCAACAATCATGCCACAGTCGTAATCACAGAGATCACGTTTTTCCCCATTCTGACGGTTGATGTGAACATTAACTGAAGCTTCCGTATCTGCATGATGTTATGCATTGCACTGCTGCCACACGATTGGCTGATTAGATAATTGCATGAATAAGTAGGTGTACAGGTGTTCCTAATAAAGTGCTCAGTGAGTGTATATTACATGTTTAAAACAATGATAATCTAAACAAAGTGGCAAGTTATTTCAATATTTATTGTGTGAAAATATTTTTATAAATTATTCTGTCACATAGTGTCATTTCCACCACACCAAACATTTTTGCCCCAAATAAGATGAAGGGGAAAAAAAGTAAAAGTAAATTTCCAATCAAAATGTAATTTTGTCCCATTATGCAAAAAGTGTAAAAAAAAAAAAAAAAAACATTATTTAATTATGTGTATTTAGGATACATAAAATGTTTTAGCCTTAGCCAGATAAAATAGTCAGCAATTCTATTTTAAAAATTCAAAAAATATATTTTAACACAATACTCTTTTTGCAATATGGTGGAAATAACACTGTGGTGAGAACCCTACCACTGACTTTCAGAAAAAAAGTCTCCCACAAGTCATGTACATACACTATTGGACATTGTTAGCACACAAATAATAAAATAAAAAACTAGTTAGAGTGTTGTAAAATGTTTCAATGAGACTTTACTTTTTAGAAGTCCATATTGCTAAAAGTGTCAAAAGGTCAAGAAACAAACATAGATATGCCTATAATGGCAAAAAATAAAGCCTGTAAAAGCATGTGTCTATTAAACTAAAGTCAAAGTTCTATCTGCTCAATGGCAACTCCGCAAAATAGAATAATCTGCACTAGTGTGACGGCCAAATTATTTACATAATGTTACTGTACATACATTCCCTAATACATAATCCAAATGCTTTCTACATTTATGCACTTTTTGACCTCTGTACACTTCTCTAATTTAAAAAAAGAAGGTCCATAGAAGAAACTAGGGGTTTTCAAACTGCCACCAGGAGTTTACTGCTCATATTTCACATTGATCCATAACCCAAATTATTAATGAGGAAATTATGAGAGTAAATTAACTGAAGGAAATTGCATGGTAAATAAATAAACCTTTCCCAAACAGGCATGATAACAATGCTGAAAATGGTTTGGTCTCTGACCCTTTTTTCTCACCTATCCACCACATTACCAAGTAATATTTAAATCATGAATTCACACAAAATAAATCACAACCATATGTCATAAATCTCAACAATTCTTTCTCCCACAGGTTCAACATTATACGCACATCTGCATTTCTGTAGCACAAAGTGTCAAGTTTGTGAACATTTGCATCTGCTCTGCATAACGCCATAGATCCCTGACTGCAACGATGACAGTGAGACCCAGATAAACAGGCCATGGCTGACCTGTGGGCTGGCACAAAACGACTGCCCATAAATTTGTAGCTCTTTTCGTCTGGGTACCTCACACCCCTTGTATTTTGCACCAAGGTGCGGGGACAGTCGTGGGCTGCTATCAGCGTTCTCTGTGTGAGCAGCTTTCATCCATAGACTAGTTCTCACATAACTCAGCCACAGTGTCTCTCCCTATGCCTCATAAATAACATCACTATCGTCTGATAATGCCCACTTAATGCTTAGTCAATAAACCCCACAGTGCCATGCCCCCCCCCCCCCTTCTGTACATAAATATAAACAGTACACTTGGACTGACAACCGGGTCTGGCACCATCAGGGCATGCAGGGAAAGCACACGGGGCCTGGAGAGGCGAGTGGAAGAGAGATGGGGGGAAAGAAAGGGAGGACCCAGTCACTGCAGGTGTTTGGACGAGATAGCGGCCGGAATGGAGGGCTGGAAGCACCGTGGCACTGACTGATCACCTGAGAGGAGCGGATGCTAATGAAATAATTAATTAATGGTTTCTTTTGGTTCTCACAGCGGGGTTTATTTGACCCATTTGAGCTATCATCTCTCTAATGCAGACTGTAGTGCCATTAAATTAGGCCTTAGCAACATATCCACCTGACTGCCAAATATAAAATGACTGAAGTAACAAATAAGAGGGAGAGAGTTTATTCCAAGATCATTAGCTGTGCTTTAATAGGGGCAAGATCAAAGGCAAGTGGAAAGTAAAATGGTGTGAAAGGGATAGTTCACCCAAAATGAAATGTTTGCTATCATTTACTGACCCTCATGTAATTTCAAAATGTCAAAAACAATTCTGTGAAAAATGAACGATTTTAGGCAAAATGTTAGGGACGCACAGCTTCAGTCAAAAGATGCAATGAAAGTCAATGGTGACTGAGACTTTACATTCTGCCTAACATCACCTGCAAAATAAAGTCAAACGGGTTTAGAACAGCATGAGTATTTAAATTATTACTTTAACTGAGGGTTTAAGTTCCCACATATCCACCAGACTGCAAAATATAAATGACTGAAGAAAAAATAAGAGCCAGGGAGTTTATTCCAAGATTATTAGCTGTGCTTTAATAGTGGCAAGCTCAAAGACTAGTTTTATCTTAGTGGAAGATAAAAACGGTGTGAAAAAAGGGACATGAGCTTTAAATGGCTTAACTCAGGGGTTATGATCCCATTTTATTGAGATCAGTCTTACGGTGGCCGCACACCAAGATGACATAAATAAGAGTGAATAACATGCTGATGAAAAGGAGTGGCTGGTAGTTAAGGGCTGTCTTACAACATTCTAGATACTTGGTGCTTTTTCTTGGATCCACTGTGTTGGTGTTTCAGATGTTAAGAGGGTTGCGTAAAAGATTTTGAGGTTAAGAGTCTCTCTTAGATTATGGGAGTGACCTGAGTGAACAACTGGGATCATATTAATCTCAAACACAGTTATCCTTCTACATGTTCTGGCTCTCTTCCTGAAGTCCTTGAGTAAATGTTTTGTCTACCACACAATGATCCAGACTCTCATTTAAGTGGCGGAACGACAAAACGCAGATGGCGCAGCATCGCTTGCCAAAACTGGGCAAGCTAAAGCAACACGCTTTTTCCACTTAGACAGTGGCAGTTGAAATGTGAGAAAGAATACTTAGACTAAATGTGTATTAATATTCATTAAA
This sequence comes from Xyrauchen texanus, assembly GCF_025860055.1. Taxonomy (NCBI): domain Eukaryota; kingdom Metazoa; phylum Chordata; class Actinopteri; order Cypriniformes; family Catostomidae; genus Xyrauchen; species Xyrauchen texanus. The sequence goes on along the minus strand of NC_068300.1, from coordinate 11,433,789 downwards.
ACAAGGCAACATATTGAAATCCATGCATAAATAAGCATATATTCTAGACATACACCAATACAACATTTGTGTTCCTATACCGATTATTTAGAACATCATTGGGCAATACTGATACTGTTTTTTAGTTCTGTTTTTATGCCAACTTCTGTAAATAATTATCAATGATTTGAAACAACTTTAAAATCAATTTAAGTACATTTATTCTGTCGCCACATCTCTCTCTACAACTAAATAGTACATGGCCTCATATCAGGCTTGCTTTAAATTGGTAAGATTTCTTATTTTTTATAACGTTCTTAGCTTGCATTAACTAATTTCAAAATAATGAAGCAAGCCCCTTTTTAGCTGAAGCAGCCTCCGTATAAGCTTTAACAAACTCATCATATTCTTTGCTGTGAGTAATCAAATAATATGTTAAAAGTTTTGGTACTTTCACCTCATGAAATTCAGCAGTGCAAAGCTTACAAATGGCTACTCTGCTGTCATTGCCACTAGGGCTGTCAACAGTGCTGAGAAACTAAATTCTAACTTTTCATTGAAATATTACCAAAATTCTCATTATATTCAGATTTCAAAGACATTATTTCAGGTAGGGGGAAAATCTACAAGACATCTGATTTTTAGCCTACACTGGTACCTCGGTACTACCATGGCCTCAAGATTCATAATATCTGCGGTACCAAAGTGTTTTTCATGAAATACCGATGTACGTATGTATCTAATGCTTAGGCAGCGAGACGCTCATAAGAGCAAACGAAGGCATAGTCAAGACACAAATGGTCCGCTTTACACTGAGATTCATTCACCCATTCACACATACATTCGCACACCAATTATGGCAGAGCAGCCATGCAAGGTGCTAGCCTGCCATTGGGAGCAACTTGGGGTTCAGTGTCTTGCCCAAGGACACTTCGTCACGTGGAGTCGTGTGGGCTGGGAAACGAACCACCAACCCTGCGATTAGTGGACAACCCGCTCTACCACCTGAGCCACAACCGCCAAAGACCAACATCTAATGGCTAGTTTGCTCTGAACATGATAGATGGCATCTCTCGCTGCTTTTTAGTGTCTTGTGCAGGAGCAATGTGTCAAATAAAAAGTAAATTCAGCCACCTTCAGTTGAGACACCTGTGATCGGTTTCATTCGTAGCACTGCGTCTGTTTTAACCCAAGAATACGACTGGTCTGAATGGCCATTGAGTCATCATCAGCGCTTTGCACACATCCAAATTTCAAATACTCAATTTAGCATTCGAATTTGCATTTTAACCTTAAATTCGACGAATAGTATATATTTGACAGCCTTAATTCTCAACCAATTCAAAGTAATTACACACAGGAGATGTTTTCTTTCACAGACAGCACGAGTTGTAGGCTAACTGTCCGACATGTTTTTCCGCTTTAAACAAGCGGATGATGTCTGATTACATAATTGCTATTACATTTACATTTATGCATTTGGCAGACGCTTTAATCCAAAGCAACTTAGAGCCCTTATTACAGGGACAATTCCCCCAGAGCAAACTGGAGTTAAGTGCTTGCCCAAGCACACGATGGTGGTGGCTGTGGGGATCGAACCGACAACCTTCTGCTTACCAGTTCAGTGCTTTAGCCCACTAAGCCACCATGGGGATCCAACGAGCGACCTTCTGATTACCAGTTTACCAGTTATGTGGTTTAGACCACTACACCACCACCACACCATTACAGATGTTTGGCCAATACATAGGTCCATCTGCAATATATTCTGATAAATACTGGAAGCATGGAGAGAAGAATATTCTCTGGTAAGAGGAGGAAGGTGAGCTGAATGTCTCCATGTTCTCAGGAGCACCATAAAAAAACTGAACCCAATGAATCCTACAGTAATGGAGACAGACCCTCACCAAAATTAGGAGAGATGTTAACTGGGGTATCAATAAATAAAGCACTAATTAGAAAAAAGCAACAGCCCTCTCTGTGGGCTCTGTGGTGCATGAGGAAAGAATACAAATTGCAAGCAGCAACCGCTGCTTGCAGTCATGGCAATATGACACAAAGGGGCTGGCCAAATGCCGGCTCGTCCAATCATCCTCTCTCCCTGTACACTGTGACTGTGCAGTGAACCCACCGGCTGGCCCGTTCTACACATCTCCTCTGTGTGTGTGGATGTTGGTGTGTCTGCGTGCATGACTATGCACAGCCGCTGGGCTTTGAGACTTCACAATGATTAATAGTAGTAGGGGGTCTTCCCCTCCCTCTGTGCTGGAGAAAATGTAGGGGAAAGAAGGAGAACAAGAAGGTAATGAAAGAAAGCAGGACTAATAGGGAAGAGAGGATGACATTAAGAAAGGTGACCGAAAAAGAGAAAGTGACCAGCAGGAGGAATCAGTGATAGTCAAGGCTCAGCGATGGGCTCTTGCATCCCTGACCGCTCCCCAACCTTCTCTCTATCTATTTCTCTCTCTTTCCTCTCCCTGGAGGATAATAAAGATGGATGACACTGATGCTGTGCCATCCGGCACTACAGCCTTCAAATGCAGAGCCATTTGCACCATCATTTATCGCCCTCCTCCAAACCCACCCTCCTTCGCATGCCCCCCGCTCTAATTCTGTTTTAATAACCAGCACCTACATTCATCACAGTATTGACATCTCTGACAGACAGTGCGGCATACACTAACTCCCTGCCCTTTACTCGCACACCAGCGGGGTCGTAACAAGTTCACCCAGTCAATAATCACACAGGCAGCGCACTGCTGTCACCTTGGTGACGCCGAGAGGCATATAGAGACGTATGATGTGCGAGAGCATGTGTCTCAACAGCACGCCAACACGCTGCCATTAGCATTATCACTGCCGCCAGGATCAGACGGTAAGTAAGATGCGACTTGAATGGCAATTTTTAGGCAGTACCCAAATGGCACACCACATGCTGAAGCTTTGATACAGGGCCGATAATGATACAGTTCTGTTAGTCTATACTCACATCCAACCAAAAAGTTGTAGTTTCATTCTGAGTTTATCTGGCTTAAAGGTGAAGTGCAATTTCAGCACCACTGGTGGCATCAAATGGAATTGCAAAATAATGATTGCACAATGTATGTCTATGGGGTTTTTAGCCAACTCTAAGGTCTGATACAGAAAAACAAAATCTGATTAGTTAGTCACAACAGGCTGAAGGTCTGTACCAAGTTCAAAGGATGTAGCTTGAAAGCTCTAGGAGATACCGTTGAAAATGTTGGCCTTGGTTTAGGCCAATATTCAATATTAATTGACATATACAACTATACCACTTAATCCAGGGGTGCCCAATACGTCAATCGCGATCTACCAGTCGATCGCAAAGGCAATGCTGGTAGATCGCACAAAATTTAAATGTACTTTCGTAAAATTTTAATACAAATAAATATAATGTCTTTCCTTCTTTTAGTTTCTGTCTGACTTGCACTTGACGAGTAAATATTGACCAGGCGAGGTTTTGTTTATTCAGTTGCCATGACAACTAGGTTTGCGCATACGCGCCTTCCAAGGACTTCTGAGAACAGAGCGCAAAATTGCGATGCAACTGCCCGGATTAGGCAAAACTGTCTAATTCATTCAGCGCAAATCATCAGAATAAGATAAATGCCCTGGCTATTGTAATCTATTGTGCTTGTAATCTAGGTGTTTTGGGTTTAGTTTTAAAACTGAATGATATCAACATTGAACATTATTATATAATGGATACAAGCAGTAGTCCCAACAAGCATTATCTTATTTTAAATGAAACTGTGTTTTTTTGTTGGTAGATCTTATTGAGTTGGTCATTTAAAAGTAGATCATCACACAAAAAAGTGTGGGCAACCCTGACGTAATAAAAAAAAAGCTATGTTAAAAACACCAGACAGTCACAGTGTTTCCATTCTTCTGCAAGTAAACCATGAATGATTTCCTTTTAGTTGTCTCTGCATATTAAACTGAGTTAAGCAAACGTATTTTAACAATGATAAAATGACACCCTTCACCTTTAAGGGATAGTTCACACAAAAATGAGAAAACTGTCACTATGTTCCAAACCCATATGACTTTCTTCCGTGTAAGACAAAAGGAGACGTTAGGCACAATGTTAGCTTCAGACACCATTAAAGTAATTTTATGGTAAAACGATGCAGTGGAAGTGTTTTGTGTTAAAGACATTCTGCTTAACATCTGCTTTTGTGTTTCATGGAAAATGTTCATTGTCATACAGGTCTGGAGCATCATGAGAGTGAGTAAATGATGAGAGAAATTATATTTTTGGGTGAAAACTATCCCTTTAAACAATACATCATCTAACTATGCCTTCCTATCATTGCTTTCACCTTTTTGTGTACTAAAACAAGTCTCTTTGTTATCAGCTGGGGGCACAGCTTGCTCGCAGGCCCAATTTCTTTCTTCATTCTGTTCTGACAATGACATTTATGTTAATTTGTTCCATGCCACTGCCAGGCATCTGGAGAGGCCAGTCCCACTCTCTTTCCCAGTTTATTTTCATTTCGACCAATACTAATGTATATGTCATGAGCACTGTGCCTTAGATAAACAGATGGATTCGATAGGAGGGCAAGGAGACACCGTCTTCTGCAGTCATACGTAGAGGAGGGATTCAGTCACACACAAGTGGGCCAGAGGCTTCTCTTTTGTCACTTGTGCACTGTTCTATGCCAGGAAGACAGACAGTACAGGGGGAAGTGAGGGCCCTACGGCCCCTGTCTTTGTCAAGGTATTATGCACATACTGTATATACACATGCTAATTTACAGTATCTCTCTGTCTCTCTCACACATACATGAACACATTCTGCATTAGAAATCAACAATGAGGATTTTGGCTCATATGGGCTAGTAGTTCAGATTTTTACCTGCCCAGCATTCTCACTGGTCCTACCACAAAAAAAAAAGAAAAACGTGCCCATTGTAGGTGCTTTTGACGGTGGACAGGGGTTATCATGGACACTCTGACCGATCTACGGCTATGCAGCCCCATACACAGCAGGGTGCGATACACTGTGTGTTGTGACACATTCCTTCCATAACCATCATTAAAAAAAATGTGTAACTTGTGCCACAATAGACGTTCTGTCGGTTCGGACCAGACAGGACAACCTTCATTGCCCTCGCGATTCGATGAGCCTTGGAAGCCCAACACCATCGTCGATTTGTGGTTTGTCCTTCCTAGGACCACTGTCTTCACCACTGCTGAATGGGAGCACCCCACAAGTCTTACCGATTCAGAGATGCCCTGACCCAGTTGTCTGGCCATAAAAATGTGGCCCTTGTCAAAGTCGCTCAGGTCTTTCCTCTTGCCCATTCTCCTGCATTCAGCATGTTGATTAGAGAACTGATTGTTTGCTTACCATCTAATCTGCCCAGACCTTGGCATGTGGCCTTCTTAGGAGATGATCAGTGTTATTCACTCCAACTGTATATATGCAAATATATGCAAATATTTATTTTATGTGAGACAGAAATGTTTATTTTAAAATGACATCTAAAATATAAAAATACGTAAAAAAAAATTGTATTAACTATTAAAATTAAATATAAAAAAAAATGTATTTAAATAATACATTTTATATTTATTTAATTGCATATTTATATTTGTTTATTTGTACACGTTTTCTGTTTTAAGTGGTTTATTTAAAAAAAATACATGTTATGTTTTATTTTTTAAACGTGCAATATCATCTTGAAATTACACTTACAAATTCACAACACACTTTTGCTGGTAAAAAGACAGCATACTATACAAAACAATACTAGTTTGTTTACAATTTTCAACCTTTTGTTACTGATGCTTCCCAGACTATCATGAGTCATTTGCGCAATTTAGAAAAAATCTTATGACATTTACTGTATAATGTTACCTTTTAAATCAGTAAAACTTGCAACAACAATGTTTAATGCATCACAAAAAAACTAAGCCTAAAACACATCAATATCAACAAATGTAAGATTTAGTGACAATATAGCAATGGCCCTATAAGTTAATTGGCCTGAGACGCTCTCACACTGGCCCCAGACCAATAGCCCATAATTTTTCTTGAGCCCTGCAGACGTTTCTCTTTTATTTCTCTTGTGCAGTGTTCTATGCTGTGAGGAAAGACATGGGGAGGTAATGTCCCTATGGCCCCTAGCTTTGGAGGTGTCACAAATACATACTGTGTGTGTGTGTGTGTGTGTGTGTGTATATATATATATATATATATATATATATACAGGTGAAACTCGAAAAATTAGAATATCGTGCAAAAGTTCATTAATTTCAGTAATTCAACTTAAAAGGTGAAACTAATATATTATATAGACTCATTACAAGCAAAGTAAGATATTTCAAGCCTTTATTTGATATAATTTTGATGATTATGGCTTACAGCTTATGAAAACCCTCAGAAAAATTCTCAGAAAATTAGAATATTACATGAAATCAATAATAAAAAAAGGATTTTAAATACAGAAATGTCGGCCCTCTGAAAAGTATAATCATGCATATGTACTCAGTACTTGGTTTGGGCCCTTTTGCATTAATTACTGCCTCAATGCGGCGTGGCATGGATGCTATCAGCCTGTGGCACTGCTGAGGTGTTATGGAAGACCAAGATGCTTCAATAGCGGCCTTCAGCTCTTCTGCATTGTTTGGTCTCATGTCTCTCATCTTTCTCTTGGCAATGCCCCATAGATTCTCTATGGGATTCAGGTCAGGCGAGTTTGCTGGCCAATCAAGCTCAGTAATACCATGGTCATTGAACCAGGTTTTGGTACTTTTGGCAGTGTGGGCAGGTGCCAAGTCCTGCTGGAAAATGAAGTCAGCATCTCCATAAAGCTTGTCTGCTGAAGGAAGCATGAAGTGCTCTAAAATGTCCCGGTAGACGGCTGCGTTGACTCTGGACTTAATAAAGCACAGTGGACCAACACCAGCCGATGACATGGCTCCCCAAACCAACACAGACTGTGGAAACTTCACACTGGACTTCAAGCATCTTGGATTGTGTGCCTCTCCATTCTTCCTCCAGACTCTGGGACCTTGGTTTCCAAATGAGATGCAAAATTTGCTCTCATCAGAAAAGAGGACTTTGGACCACTGAGCAACCGACCAGTTCTTTTTTTCTGTAGCCCAGGTAAGACGTTTGACATTTGAAGCCCATGTCCAGGACCCGTCTGTGTGTGGTGGCTCTTGATGCAGTAACTCCAGCCTCAGTCCACTTCTTGTGAAGCTCCCCCACACATTTGAATGGCCTTTTCCTGACAATCCTCTCCAGGCTACGGTCATCCCTGCTGCTTGAGCACCTTTTTCTTCCACACTTTTCCCTTCCACTTAACTTTCTATTAATGTGCTTTGATACAGCACTTTGAGAACATCCAACTTCTTTTGCAATTACCTTTTGAGGCTTTCCCTCCTTGTGGAGGGTGTCAATGATGGTTTTCTGCACAACTGTCAGGTCAGCAGTCTTCCCCATGATTGTGAATTCAACTGAACCAGACTGAGAGACCATTTAAAGGCTCAGGAACCCTTTGCAGGTGTTTAGCTGATTAGAGTGTGACACTTTGAGCCTACAATACTGAACCTTTTCACAATATTCTAATTTTCTGAGATTCTGAATTTGGGGTTTTCATAAGCTGTAAGCCATAATCATCAAAATTATATCAAATAAAGGCTTGAAATATCTTACTTTGCTTGTAATGAGTCTATATAATATATTAGTTTCACCTTTTAAGTTGAATTACTGAAATTAATGAACTTTTGCACGATATTCTAATTTTTCGAGTTTCACCTGTATATATATATATATATATATATATACATACACATATACACACACACACACACACTTACTAACTCACTTATTATGTATCGGACTCTCACACATGCATATAAACACATTCTGCCTTCTGCATTCTTACTATTTCTTTCTGTTACACATATCCACCTGGTTCCCTAGGCTCTGAGAGTGATACTGGCTGTAGTGCCCATGTTATCCAGAGACACACGGCACGTGGTCCTGTCCCTCTTCACCTTTCCGACAAAGCAAGCCACGGGCATGTGCCGGGGGCCTCTAATCCGCCGCTCAGGTCCCATCGGCGAGGATCATTGAGCTAATTAATAACGTGGCACAGAGAGGGATGGGAGTCATTAAGGAGCCACGGCTGTGCTCTCTTCACCACTCTAACTGAGTGCACTGGGGTTGCTGGTAAAGCGGGGAGGGGGACAGCAAATGCAGGGTCTTGCTTGCCCGCACAACCCTACCAGACATAATTCACTACAATGAAGTTTAACGTGGTGGAAAAACACACACACACACACAAACACAAGATGCACCAAGGTACACAGACTGCTAGAGCCAGACTGAATAAGAGTGGACTGAGGCTCAGAGGAAATGAGAGAGATTCTACTTGACTTTGTTCTCATTAGCAGTCTGTGGACTCATTAAACAGCAGAAATGGATTAACCCCTCACAGGAAGCACATCACATTCACTTTTGCCAACAAAGCAGGAGTGTCACTAAACATTTCAATATGATTGAAAAACACAATGGATTTTATTCATTAACCTGTGCGAACATTTTTACATATAAAGTTAGAAATTAAAATTAAATGTTTTCTAATATAAATGTAATGTGTAGGATTAGGACTTCCAAGGCCATTAAACAATGAATGTGTTAAGTCAATATTATTTCTATACATGTTACTATTAAAAATGTAATGTAAACTAGGTGACCACAAGTTTTACTTCTTTCAGAGTGAAAAAAGATGAGGTACGTTACAACTCAGTCTTGAAAAGGATCATTGAATGAGATCGCTTGGGAGTGTTTTAAGCCAGCGTCACACTAGCCAACTCCAAACAACTCAATTTTGGCTGAGGGTGTCACACTTACTGAGAGTTTTGCTGAGATCTCACACTCTTCAGCTGGAGGTCTGTCACACTTGCCAATTTAGAATGGTGGAGAGGTGTCAGACATACAAACTCTCTCTCCGATTCAGTCATGTGTAGCTCGCCAAAATATCAAAAGGAGTGCCGAATTAACATAAATAATTCTAATAGTTTGATTTAGATCAGTATGACATCTCATCGGTTCTTCAGTAAATTAAGAAGCAGCTCATTGCTCACTTGACGAGAGCACAAGAGCCTAGACCAGTGACTGAACAATTTTTCTATAATGCTTCGTGTGATTTCCCAGTTGCTGGAGCCACTAACTCAGATGGTCAGGAGTCCTGTCAGTCAAGGGATTAACGACCTCCTGTTGGCATGTGCTAATGCATGCTTCATCTCTCACCTACTGGCCAGCGATTACGTAAATTAAACTAAGGCCTGAAAATTGTTGGAAAAATCTGCAAGTGTGACACTTGCTTTATGTTGCAATCATAAACACTTCAATTTACTACTGAAGCAATATTCTTTAATTAATTTGATTTACAGCCACTCCAGTTTATTTATTTGTTTATTGCAATTGCTTTTGTCCAAGGTCATTATCGTTTGCATCAGAAATGTAGGCATCTCCTTGGAGACCTGAATAGCACATGAAGTAGGCATGGGTGATATGGCCAAAAATACATTCACTATATAATTTTTTTATATCATTCAATATCGATATATATAAAGATATACATTTCATACCATGTTTGTTAGACCTCAATAATTAATTTAAACATACCTTGTTCGTTTACAAGTAAACACCAGAGGGTAAATTTCCTTTAAAATATACTCCGTTTTGGATTTAATCATACATAAGGTATGTGAGTTTTTTAATGAAATGTCGCAAATTTCATCATCTTTAGCTAACATTTGGGTCCACTGAAAGACACTCATGACGTGCCACAGTCCAGCTTGGTAAGTAATGCACCATAAGCTGGCTTGCCAACCGCCAATAAACATCACATGAAGAATAAAAACATTCTTGCCTGTGACAGCGCTATGGATCATACAAAATTGTTTAACTAAACAGTACATAAAACAGCAATGGTGTGGATGTCGGAGTTGCTGTTGTGTTAAATCAATAGACTGACTGTATTGCATTGTCAGTGCTATTTTGTCCAGTACACAACGTTATCATATTAGCCGGATAGCAAGCTAGCAGCTGCCATGCCTCATAGCAGGTTAGGACATTCCATGACAGCAGAGCTGCCTGCTAACAGGCGTTGTACTTCCTAACAGGCTGATTTCATGACTGTGATTCAGTTAGCTAGTTGTGTGTATAACTTTGCCGAACTGCTTGCGTTTTAGCGACACATACCTGATTCGATCATCTACACCGATGAGCCAAAATATTATGACCATATTGTATGCTTAATATCAAATCAAATCACTTTGTCACACGACCATATACACATGTGCAACAGTAGGTGAAAGTCTTGTGTGCAGTTCCGAGCAACATAGCAGTCATGACAGTGACGAGACATATACCATATTTACAATAAACAACATATTTACACAACCCAATTTACATATCAAATGTACACATAATTACACAACACAATAATAATATACAATGTACAGTAAACCATACACACAATATAGAATACACATAAAATTAAAATAAAAAGTATATTAAAAAAAAATATATATATATATATATGCTGTAGATGTATTGTGGAGAATATAATTATGACAGTCCAGTGTGAGATAATAAGATTAATAAAGTGCAGTGCTGATGTATATTGATCATGAGAGATCAAGTGTTCAGAAGTCTGATTGCTTGGGGGAAGAATCTGTCATGTAGTCGGCTGGTGCGGGTCCTGATGCTGCGATACCGCCTGCTTGATGGTAGCAGTGAGAGCAGCCCATGACTCGGGTGGCTGGAGTCTCTGATGATCCTCTGAGCTTTTTTCACACACCGCCTGTTATATATGTCCTGGTGGGACGGAAGCTCACCTCCGATGATGTTTCTGGCAGTTCGCACCACACTTTGCAGGGCTTTGCGGTTGTTGGCGGTGCTATTGCCGTACCAGGCGGTGATGCAGCCAGTCAGGATGCCCTCTACAGTACTAGTGTAGAACCGTATGAGTATGTGGTGGTTCATTCCAAACTTCCTCAGCCGTCTCAGGAAGAAGAGGCGCTGGTGAGCCTTCTTCACAACGGCCTCAGTGTGGACGGACCATGTGAGTTCCTCATGTGGACACCGAGGAACTTGAAGCTGCTGACTCTCTCCACCGGTGCTCCATTAATGGTGATGGGGCTGTGTTCTCTGTCTTTCCTCCTGAAGTCCACTACAAGCTCCTTGGTCTTACTGACATTGAGGGAGAGGATGTGCTCCTGACACCAATGTGTCAGTGTGCACCTCCTCTCTCTGTAGGCCGTTTCATCATAGTCAGTGATCAGACCTACCACTGTCGAATCGTCAGCAAACTTAATGATGGCATTGGAGCTATGTGTTGCCACACAGTCATGTGTGTACAGGGAATACAGGGAATACAGGAGTGGGCTGAGAACACAGCTGTTGGTCCTCTGCATGTCACCGCCCACTGATGCATGGACTCTGGCACAAAGATGTTAGAAGCAGATCTGTCAAGTCCTGTAAATTGAGAGGTGGAGCCGTCGTGGGTTGGATTAGTTGGTCCAGTACATCCCAGATATGCTCAGTCGGATTGAGATCTGGGGAATCTTGAGGCCAGGGCAACACCTTGAACTCTTCATCATGTTCCTCAAACCATTCCCTAACAATGTGTGCAGTGTGCCAGGGCGTATTATCCTGCTGAAAAAAGGACATTGTCATCAGGGAATACCATTGCCATGAAGGGATGTACCTGTCTGCAACTTTGTTTAGGTTGGTGGCACGTGTCAAATTGACATCCACATGAATGACCGACCCAGGGTTTCCCAGAAGAACATTGACCTGAGCATCACACCTCCTCCACCGGCTTTTCGTCTTCCCACAGTGCATCCTGGTGCCATGACTTCCCCAGGTAAACGGCACACATGTACACGGCCGTCCACATAATGTAAAAGAAAACGTGACTCATCAGACCAGGCGACCTTCTTCCACTGCTGCAAGTTCCAGTTCCGACGCTACAGTTCCTGCCCATTACTCCTGCATTCAACATGTTGACTACGAGAACTAATTGTTCGCTTACCATCTAGTCTACTCATACCTTGACATGTGGCCTTGTAAGGAAATTACCAACATTATTCACTTCACCTGTGAGTGGTCAAAATGTTTTGGCTCATCATTGTAGCTGTATAACATAAGCCAAATATCGAAAATGACTAAAAATCATTGATATTTGAAAATATATTTCTTCTATAAATATTGATACATTTTATTGCCCAGCCCTAACATGCAGTGATGGTGATCATCTGGGCAATGCAAGTTCGATTCCAGCTAGCAAAGTCTTCATGGGGTCCCCTTCTTCCAACTTTTGCTCAACATTTCCGGTCCAATTTCAAATAGCAATTAAGTGGCAAAAATATCACAATAAAATAAAATAAAATAATTGCCATGTTAACAACAACACAAGCAATGTCCTGACCAGCAAATAAAACTATAGCAGAGTTTCAATGGGTGGATCAACTAAACTGACAAGGTTTTGGAACGAAGTGATATTATTAATTTATATAATTTAAAAACAACTTATGTAAACAAATATGGCAGGAACAATTTCTGGTAATTTTCCATCAATTTCCTTTTCACAGCTTTTTGATAGAGGCTTTATTTAATTACTGGAGCTTGCGCCTAACTTCAACTTTCTCACTTGCACCCACATACTAAAAAGGAAAGCTCCACCCTTGCAGCAAAACAATTGAATGGCACAGCAAACAAGGTCATTACAACTTGACTATAATGGGACAAGCACTGCTGTTTGCACTTCTCTTGAAACAGAGAACCACAAAAGTAAATTTCTGGTCACATTTGAGGCCAGAGTGGCAGCAATTTGGAGTGAATTCACTATACTATGTGAAAGTTTGAATATTACGACTACACGAAGGTACAGAGCAGCCTAAACCATCTGCAGTGGCTCTCTATAGAGCCCCAGCACATTAAACAGAACAAGCACTGTGTTCCAGACAACCCAATAGCTCAGCTACTCCCAATAAAAGGAAGCAGCAGGAGCAATTAGTTGTGCAAACAAACGGATCAAAGAGGAAAGACCAGGATCCACTATCACTTCCTTGACGTCATGGTCACTAACAAGCTTGAATGGAGGTAATTGGGGGAGCTGGAAGCTGAGACAAAATCAATGGAAACTTAGGCATACTAGCAGGGAGATTACTCACCAGTTCACACAATTACTTGGGGGACTCGAAGACTGCCAGGAATGTGATGCAAGACTATATACCAGGACTGCGGAACAAGACAGGGACTCAGAAGACAGAATGTGAAATTGGATTGCGGGGAAGGATTATGGAGCAAGAGTGGGGAATAGGGTAAATGAGCAAGACTTCGAAATAGGAGCAGGGAATTAACTAATTTGTCATTTAGCTAATTCCTTTATCCAAAGTAACTCACAATACAGTTATTACAAGGGCAATACCCCTGGAGCAATGTGAGGTTAAGTGCTTTTCTCAAGAGCACAATGGTGAAAGTTCATGGGTATTCGATTGCTGTGTTGGAACCTGCAACCTTTCAGTTACCAGTCCAGTTCTTTAACCACTACACTAGGCTACACTACGCCAAAAGGTATGAGGTAAAACTGTCAAATGATGCACTTAGAAACACCTAAACATTAATCCAGTGGTGTTCAAGTGGTGGGTCATGACCAAAAATTTGTTGCAGGTCAATAGATCTCAACAGTCGGGTTCCAGAAGTAAAAATCCCATGCATATTCTCCATAGGTGAATTGTTTTTAACAATAATTTCTAAACCTTTTTAAGACAGACCTACCATAACCTCAGAGTAGGGCTTTCCAATAATGGTGAAAATTATAATCAAAATTCAAATATTAGTCATGATTATACTGTAATTTGAGAACAATTTCTTTATTACAGGACTTTTCAATTTAGAGATAAAAAAAATTCTGTTGATACTGCTTGGATATCAATTCTAGAAGAACAATAAAATGACATTAAACAGCAGCTCTCATGTTAAACAAGGTGTTAAAACTACAAACCAGTAAATTATTCCTTTTGACCAAAGGTTTGCCCATGCTTTACTACCAATAGAAAGAGTTACTCTGCAGGGTGTTCACACTCGAGTCCTTTTATTATTGTTATATTGCAATATACAATAGTAATATATTTCTTCAATAATTTAGCATGTGCCATTGCTATATGGTCTCAAGTGTGCGTTTCGTCTTTCTGTTGACAACATGGAGAAATGCTTTCATCTCCACTTTGGTCCACAAAACTCTGGTGTCATGGGGTTACTTTTGTTCATTTGTTTAGTAACTTGTAATGGCTTAACATATTTGTAATTATGCAAATGTGCAATTGAAGTAAATCTGTAGCACATTAAATATAACGCTGTCAGCACATGCAACACACAGGAACCAAACACAGGGCACAGCTGTTTTGTGTACAACACATAATCAGAGCACAAGAAGGAATTACTTTCATGTTTATCAAGCAAAGAACCATTCTGAGAAACACTGTATCATTATCCCTGTGTGTTTCGAGTTTGTGTAATACACCAAAACAGAGCGGCACTCATACGAGACATGCAATACTCGTGAATATCTGCTAGTGATTGGTCAATGGCAAACTTCTGAAGAGAGAGTGAATGGTCAGTTGAGGTGAACAAAATGGACTTCGAACAAGATTGGTCTATCATCCATAGACACAACCAAAATGGATAACAATTTGCAGCCTTACCTGGCTGATCATTTCTGCTTAATAACTCACTAATATTGCAGATGGTTATGCTTAATTAACCTTGAGGCAGAAACCATAATGGTGGTTAGAATATGATATATTGTGCAGCCCTATCTAAAAAGTTGTTAATCTATGTAATATCCTTAAAACCATCAGCCCTTTTATTTAAATCATATTTAACAGCACAATTTCTGGTGAAAAACTGCACTACCCATGATCCTGAAGGGAAACAATCCACCAATCAGACAATTACAGAAAAACAATGCTCACTATACAATCACTGCAGTGACAGACTATTTCCATGATGCATTGAAAATGACACAATCAATCAAGTCTTTCTACACTCTCAAACTACAATATGTTTGTATGTATCTGAATGTTTAGCAATAAACTTGAAATTAATTGTTTTTATAATTACAATCAACAAATTTAAATCAATAGTTTTATGTTTTTCCATTTTTAATTCAATTGCATATTTGCAATGCTTCATGGATTGTGTTTCATGTCCTCATGAAAAAGGTCTCGTACCTTTGTCTTTTTAGGTGATTTTCTAATACTTTTTGGCTTCAAATCAAAGTTTGCAATGTTGTGGTTCACTCTGTAGCTGTTTGGTTTTGTTCAGGGCTTAGAACTTTTTATAACAGATATGACGGAACATAAATAATGGAAATTTTTAAAACTTTATGGAAAATATACTTCAGAAGCCAAGACAGCTGAAAAAGTGGACAGATACAGTTGTGCTCGATTCTGATAGATTTGCTCCTAGCAGAAGAAAAATAGTGCTAAAAGCAAATAATGAAAAAAATTATAATCATATAATTGTAAAAAATTATAACAACAACAAAACATGGGCAAATAGGCTTATAAACTTTTAAAAGGAGAAAATGATTTGGACTTAAGTCCAATCAAATTCTAGGATATTTTGCTACAAATTCTTCTGTCACTTGGTTGAAGCTAGTCAAATCAGCCAGATATCATGACATGCCATCATCCACAAACATGTTTTACAAAAATATGCAAGGTAAATGAAAGTATGACTACATTAAATATACAATCACTTGCAAAACAATTTTTTTGTGCAGTGAATTAGGCCTTCTAGCTTCCAAAAGCATGAAACCATTTAAATTCAAATGGACATTTGGAAGCCAATAATAAATCAATTCATAAATTTCAGTGTTTGATTTCAGAATATTTTTGTTTACTTTTGGGCATCAAGACAAAACTGGGGGTCCTGAAACAAAACCAGCTTTAAAACCATTGAACAAAACCATATTCAGAGCTATCAGAGACACATAAATAACAGTGGCAAACAAACCCCAGCATCCCCAAACCTAGTGGTAAACTGAGTTATTAGTGTTGCTCTCTAGGGTAAGCATCAATATTACTATTGATCACATTTAGGCTAGGGATTTGGGATTTGTGTTAACTGTCCCACCACCATATGTGTTACTGACATAAATTATATCTCAAATCATGCAGCTTATTGAGTAGAGTTGTAGCATTAATTTTTCTAAGCAATTAAATGTATGCTTTTCATCTGTTGGATATTAAAATGGGTGTAAATATAGTTCCCTTACGATTCAGTACACTTGACATTGCGTAACAACGCATATGGGGAATACCTTCTTATACAACCTAGTTGAAACCTCTCTACAATAATGCAAATATTCTAATATTGGCTATGGTGTTTGAGCCCCGCCTGTTTTGGTGTGAAAATGTCCACTATAAAAACAGGTGCACGAACAACATTTCCTTCAATTACTTCAAGACAACGATCATCTCTTGTCTATAAGCCCTCTACTACGCCATCAATATACACGAGTCAGTGGGCGGAATCTTTGCGGGAAGACTTTCCACTCCCCTGCAGTGCTCCGGCAAACATCACACCACCTCACCGTTTGACACCTCGTTGGTGAACGGGCCTCAGCATCCTGATTCCCCACAGCGCTTCAGCAGCGTTTGTGTACAAATAAATTTTATATTATGATTTGTATATTGTGTGATATAAATTGTATATATTTATATTTCTAAATGAGTCACTTAAGTGTTTGCGTCTTATTAAAAATGTCGTTCTGTGAGTGTTCCTTGTGCAAGAGACACATCCCACCATCAGACCCAGTAACCTGCCCCATATATGAAATTCTAATATGTCTAATAGACGCAGGACTCAATTCGTCAATGCTCAAAGTGTATGTGGCAACTATTTCTGCTCATCACGCACATGAAGCCGGCGCCTCTATAGGCAAGCATGATTTAAGCATAAAGTTCCTTAAGGTAGTAAGATGATTAAACCCACCTCGGCCGGCTACAGTCCCAATTTAGGATTTAACTTTAGTCCCAAAAGCTCTCGTAGGGCCCCCCTTCGAGCCTTTGTACTCTGTTGATTTTTGCATGCTCTCCATTTAGACAGCACTACTGCTGCCTCTGCAACTGTCAAACCCAGATAAGGCTATGTGCTTAAGATCCTAACCACGCCCTTCAAAGCAAGGTGGTTCACTTTCAGGACTTCTTCCCTCCTCCAATTAATTTTGATGAGGAACAATCATTGCATTTTCTATCCCCTGTGCAGACTGTCTGATCAGCCCTTTATATGTTATGGAGGACACACAAAAGGAATGTCTGTCTCCAAGCAAAGGCACTCTCACTGGATTGTCCATGCAATTGCCCTGGTTTATGAGCAGGGTAAGACTTGCCCAATTGCATATACTCCTTATGGGCCTGGACAAATTGTGTGTCCTCAAAAGACATGTTTTGCAGCAGGATGGTCCTCTCAAAACACATTTGCAAGGTCACAACCTAGACATAACGTCTCTTTCTTCACGAGTCCTCTCTGTTTAGAGCACTTGCTATTCATTGGCCAAATATATATACTTATGCCCCTCCCTTTAAATATGGGCTCCCTATCATTTACAAAACCACCTGCATGCAGGCCATTATAATTTACCATAAAGTCACAAGCACTTTTATTATAAATAAACTCCCTTCCCAACTGGGTTTATAAAGAGTTAATTCACACTATATGACTATAGTTCATATATTGTTATGAGTGCTCCCCTCCTGGCCAACACAAGGATCACTCACTGCGGAATACTCATGTCGGTCGCCATCCCACAAGACTGCAGCGTCATGTTCCTCTCTGGGAAGTTATGTCATGTAGAGAGGCATGATGGGATTATGTTCCCCATATGCGTTGCTACACAATGTAGAGTGTTCCGAGTCGTAAGGGAACATCTTGGTTACGTACGTAACCTCGGTTCCCTGAGATGAAGGGAATGAGACATTGCGAACGCTAGCCGCACTTCAAGTCTTAAGTGTTCTTGAAGTACAAGCGATGCACTCCTTGTTCTCAGTCAGAAATTCTGAGAAAATGGTGTTTGTGCACCTGTTTTTATAGCGGACAGTTTTGTGCCAAAACAGGCAGGGATCAAACACCATAGCCAATATTAGAATATTGCCGTTATTGTAGAGAGTTTTATCTAAGTTTATATAAGAAGGTATTCCCCCCATATGCGTTGCTACGCAATGTCTCGTTCCCTTTACGTTCGTAACCGAGACAACCTACATTAAAGAACCTAACCAAGGCATATATAGAAACCAGCAGTGATGGGCAGTAGCTTTGCTACAAATAGCGAAGCTATTTGCTTAACTACATTTCTGAGTAGCGAGACGGTAGCTTCACTAGTTTTGAAATCAAGTAGCTTTTCAGTAGCGAAGCTATATTTTAGCATTGACAAAAGCTACATCATGCCTTGTACCTGGTGTTTACTAATGCCTCACTTCCTGTTTTCTCGTACAGTGCCCTGGAGAATGGTCTTTGCTAGGCCTGATGATCTGGTGATGTGACCATACCATCTCAGCCTTCTCTTTTTGACAGTTGTGAGAAGGTCATTGTATAATCAATAGCTTGACTGATCACTTCTTCATTAGTGATGTCCTGAGTATAGGAAATTCCGAGGAGTCTTCTGTAGCACCTCATCGCCAAGATTTGTATTCTTCTCAGTAATTCTGCTTTGAGGGTCCATGTTTCACAAGCATAGAGAAAAATTTAGATGACAACCGAGCGCAATAATCTCACTTTTGTTCCAAGACTGATGTTTCTGTCTTTCCAGATGGGCTTAAGGATTGTCAATGCCACAATAGTTTGAGCTATCCTTGCAAGAACTTCTTGCCTGGACCCTTCATCCGAGATGATGGCTCCTAGGTATTTGAAGCTCTGCACCATTTTGAGCATTTGCCTATTGACTTTTATGTCTGTGTTGATGCCATTCATATTGTTGGTCATCACTTTCATTTTCTCTGCATTGATTTTCATTCCATAGGCTCAAGAGGTGGTGTCCAGTCTTTCTACCAAGCTGTCCAGTTAATTTTCACCTCCAGCTATCCCATCAATATCATCTGAAAGATGGAGGTTAGTGATTGTTCTGCCTCTTATGCTGACAGTTCCTTCATGGTTTGTCACTTGTCATGACAATCACTTGATGCACTACAGGAAGATATTGAAGAGAGTGGGAGAGAGTAGGCACCATTGACGCACTCCTATTGTAATCCTGAACCAGCTTCCAATGGCTCCATTTTGGAGGACTGCACTGGTGGGCTTGTCATACAGGTGTCTGAAGGCTCTGACCAGGTTGGGTCGCCCACAAAGCTGCATGCCAGACCCAGTCAAATGCTTTCATGAAATCCATAAACACATGGTAAAGATGTTGCTGATGTTGCAGGTAGCTCTCGCAGATGATTCTTAGGTTGAAAATCTGTTCAGTGGTGCTGCGCCCTGCCCTGAATCCGGCCTATTCCTTTGCGATGATGTGTTCGGCATGAGATTTCAACTTGTTCAATATTATTTTTAGAAGAACTTTGCTGGGGTGGCTGATGAGACTGATGGTGTGATAATTTTGACACTGCTGAAGATTGCCCTTTTTCTGAAGTGTGATGTAGCTTTTAGCTTAACAAATTTTTCTGTTAACTAGTTGGTAGCTTAGCTAGCTAAATTTGAGTAGCTTGCCTAACACTGGAAACCAGAAAATCATAGAACATTAGGGACAGGCTTTTTTGACTTGGGTCATTAAGCAACCACTCAGAAGACACTAGCAATCACCTAGCAAAGCACTAGCAACTACACAGAACACCTTATGCCGAGTTTACACTTCATGTTTTTAGCCCTGACTTTCCACTCGCAAATAGTTAATGGAGATTGCCGACAAAAGACCAAAATCAGAGGCAAATCAGTCCTCGCTCCCATGAGAGATGATCGCAATTTGTGAATTTTTAAAGACGTGATATGAGAGATGTGCCAATGCCTCGCAGATGCTCAAGAGATATTTAATATCTAGACATGTCTGTGATTCCAAGTCCTGCAGTGTGAAATGTGTTTTGCTGTGTCATCTGCAGAAGCTCCCTAAACCCAGGCTTATTATGCATCTATTTGTATGGTGAGCACAATAATATAGTTTCTATCAAAATAAATTGTCTTAAATAGAGTTTCTATCAGAATAAATTTGCATACATATAAGCTTTCCAATTATTTGAAACAAAAACAAAGCACAAACATGTCCTTGTTGAGCCACAACTCCAGCAGGCAGCTACTTGCATTCATTGCAAAATAATTTATTTACCTCCAACTCTCTCTGCAGAACAGACAATCCTTGCTGCCCGCATCTCCCAAACCATTCTCTCCTCCATATCCTTTTCTTTTCCTTTTTTGGGTTTTCTCTGCAAATCAGCACACAAACAACTTTGATTGCAAGCTTCTTGCGGACCATGATTTTTAGGGAAGGATTCCAGTCTCATTTCCTGTACCACTTCTCACATGTGTTTTGTTGTGAAACATAGTTTGGAGACCAGACAAAAATTGTTGGGGATTCTTCATAGTGAAATGTTTTTAAGGCACCAATCCTTTGTGTAATGTGCACACCACAGCAACTTCAACCCATTTATACACAGACAGTTGTGTAGTGTGAAAAGAACAGCAATTCCATGACTTTGAATGTCCTTTGCATATACTTAGGTCACTTACTTGAAGTCATTAAAACCAATTTTTTAACCACTCCACAGATTTAACATTAGCAGGTCTTTTGGACATACACTTTATGTATGACATGAGTTGACTATCACAATTCCAGTGGGTCAAAAGTTTACATACACTAAGTTATCTGTGCCTTTAAGCAGCTTGGAAAATTTAAGAAAATGATAGCAAGCCTTTAGACAATTAGCTTCTAATAGAATGTGTACCTGTGGATGTATTTTAAGGCCTACCTTCAAACTCAGTGCCTTTTTGCTTGATATCATGGGAAAATCAAAAGAAATCAGCCAAGACCTCAGAAAGAAAATTGTGGACCTCAACAAGTCTGTTTTTTCCATGGGAGCAATTTCAAAATGCCTGAAGTTACCACGTTCATCTGTACAAACAATAGTACTTAAGTATAACCACCATGGGACCACACAGCCATCAATATGCATTCTGTCTCATAGAGATTAACGTATGTTTGTACGATAAGTGCAAATCAATCCCAAAATGACACCAAAGAACCTTGTGAAGATGCTGGAGGAAACAGGTAGGCAAGTATCTATATCCACAGTAAAACAAGTCCTATATCGACATAACCTGAAAGGCTGCTGAGCAAGGAAGAAGCCACTGCTCCAAAACCACCATAAAAAGCCAGACAACAGTTTGCAAGTGAACATGGGGACCAATATCTGGTCTAATGAAACAATAATTGAACTGTTTGGCCATAATGACCATTGTCCATTGTTATGTTTGGAGGAAAAAGGGTGAGGCTTGCAAGCCGAAGAACACCATTCCAACCGTGAAGCATGGGGCAGGAAGTTTTCTACAATTAAATGGCAACTGTGTTTAAATGTATTTGACTAAGGTGTATGTAAACTTATGACTTCAAATGTAGTATGTGGGAAGCATTAGCAACCGTATGGCAATGTCCTGGTTACCACCTTGAATACCCACAACAAAGTGCTTAAACCACTCAAAAACCTTAGAAACCGCATATGCAACGTGCTAAAAGCCATACTTAACACCTTTGCAACTGCATAGCAATGCACAAAAAAAAACTAAACATAACAATAGCATAACAATGGTTTAACAATCACTCAGAACCCCTAGCAACTGTATAACAACATGCTAAAAACACTCTAAACACATTAGCAACCACATAATAACGGGGTGGTTCTAGCAACCACACAGCATTACCCTGGCAACCACCCAGTACACTCTAGCAACCACACAACAAATTACTAAAATACCATCTAAACACCTTAGCAACTGCACAGCAATGTTCTGTCAAACCACCCAGAACACCCTAGCAACCATATAGCAATGTACTAAAAACAGTTTAAACATCTTGGCAACCACATTACAATGAAAAAGCATTCACTCAAAACACCCTAGAAACTGCACAACAAATTTCTTAAAACCCACTCTAAACACCTTAGCAACCGTATAGCAACATCCTGGCATCCACCCAGAACACCCTAACAACAACACTGCAATGTGCAAAAAACACTCTAAAAACCTAAGCAACTGCATAGAATCATTCTGGCAAACCACACAGAAAGCCCAAGCAACAGAATAGCAACACCCTGGCAACCACACAGTACTGCACAACAAATTGCTAAAAACATTCTAAACGCCATTGCAACTGCATAGCAATGTTCTGGAAAACCAACAATATCATCTTAGCAACATGCTAAAAACACTCTAAACATCTTAGCAACTGCGTAACAACATTCTAGCAATCACTCAGAACACCCTAGCAACCGCTCAACAAATGGCTAAAAAAAAAAAACACACACTAAACATGTTAGTAACCACATAACAACATTATAGTAACCATCCTAGTAATCACGTAGCAATGCCCTGGCAACCACCTAGCACACCCTAGGAACCGCTCATCAATTTGCTAAAAAAAACACCCAGAACACCCTAGCAACTGCATAACAACATGCTAAATAAACTCTCAACACCTTAGCAAGCATATAATAATGGGGTGGTTCTAGCAACCAGCCTAGCAACAAAGCAATGCCCTGGCAACCATCCAGCACATCCTACCAACTGCACAACAAATTGTTAAAAACCCACTCTAAACACCTTAGCAACCACACAGCAACGTTCTGGCAAACCACCCAGATCTCCTTAGCAACCACATAACAATGTTCAAGCATTCAATCACAACACCCAAGCAACGAACCACACAACAAATTGCTAAAAACCACTCTTAACATGATAGCAACCACATAACAACATTCTAGCAATCACTCGGTACACTCTAGCAACCACATAGCATTGCCCTGGCAACCACCCAGCACATCCTAGCAACTGCACAACAAATTGCTTAAAACCCACTCTAAACATGTTAGCAACCACATCAACATTCTAGTAACCACCCTAGTAACTCAATTACAAAAATAATGGGGTGGTTCTAGCAACTACACAGCAATACCCTGGCACCACCCAGTAGACCCCAGCAACCACATAGTAAAAACCACTCTAAAAACCTTAGCAACTGCATAGCATCGTTCTGGCAAACTACCCAGAACACCCAAGCAACAACATAGCAATGTGCTAAAAACCATTCTTGATACCTTAGCAGCCACAGCCTGGTAACCACCCAAAACACCCTAGCAATCTCTCAATACACCTTAGCAACCACATAGCAATGACCTGGCAACCACCTAGCATACCGTAGCAACCACGTAGCACTGTGCTAAAAAAACATTCTGGATAACTTAACCACATTCCAACATTCTGGCAACCACCTAGCACAACCTAGGAACCGCAGAGCAAATGACTAAAATCTACCCAAATCACCTTAGCAACTGCATAACAATGTGCTAAAAACCACTCTTAACACCTTAGTAACTGCATAGCATCATTCTGTAAAACCATCCAGAACACCCAAGAAATCAGATAGCAACAACCTGGCAACCACCTAGCACACCGTAGCAACAACACAGTAATGTGCTAAAACATTCTGAATAACTTAGCAAACGTCCTGGCAACTACCCAAAACACCCTAGCAACAGCATATCAATGTCCTGGCAACCACGAGAATATCCTAACACCACATAGCAACATGCTAAAAAAAACATTCCAAACAATTAAGCGACCCCATAACACTCTGGCAACCACATAGCAACATCCTAAAATCTATTCAAGACACCTTAGAAACCACATGGGAACATCCTAGTACCCACCTCAAAACCCCCAGCAATAGCATAGCAATGCCCTGGCAACCACATAGAAACATGTAAAAAAAAACACTTTAAACATCAACCACATAGCAACATCCTGGCAACCACCCAGAAAACCTTAGCATTGTGGTGGCTGGTTTTGAATGGGCAAGCACCAATGGCATTTTTTTGAGACAAAGCAAAAATCTACAGTAGTTGTAATTGCAAATTATAAATTTGCCTCTTACTCAGCAGGTCATTGGTTAGAAGGCTTGGCCAACTCTCTTGTGTGTTACTAATTAAAGCAGTAAAAAACAACAGAAGATAACCATATCATCACTTCAAGCCACTCTATAAAGAAATTGATCTAATACTCCAATGCTGCCAAGCTCGTCAGTGGGAGTTCTGCTCTTCCTCCATCTCATTATTAATAGAGCAAAGTGTTGATTAGAATGGGCCTTCCCTCCTCCTCTTGCTCTTATCAGCTCTAACCGCACCCCTCCCCCCACCTCCTGCCCTACAAAATGCCAGCACATTACTGCCTTCCTGCTCATCGACAGGGCTGCCAGTCACAGCAGAGATGGATACCACTCCTGGGATGACTCCCAAACCTCACTATTGCCTTATTTATTTTGCTGATCTAACAATCCGTGATCCTTCAACTAAGGTGAAAAGTGGACTTGCATGCGTGTTTATTGTATACTGTATGTAATACTTATGATCTTATGCATTTTAAGTGTGCAATTATGCAGTGGACTGGGCTAGGATTCTGCAAATGAGGGGGGAGAAAGGGCTGTTAAAGGGATAGTTCCAGTGCCGCAGCATGGATATCTGCCCTCCCTGACTGTATATTAGTCTGGGCACCTTTCATATAAAAAAAATTGTTAAACATTTGTTAAAAAAAAACAAAAAAAAAAAACATTTTTGGTGTGCGTGTCTTTTGCATGCACACCTTTTGGCCTGTCACACTTTTCTGGTGCCAGCTCCACCCACCCGAGTGCTAAAGTAAAAATAACCTGTCCTGATTCAGTCACTGCCACCTCTGCATCTGCTCTCACTCTTCGTAGAGGCATCTGCACAATCCATTCGATAGAGAGCTAATCAAGAACAGACAAAACCAAGGCACCTTGTGATGCTCCTCTTTGAAGGGCAATCCAAACAGTGGCTGGTCATTTAGCGTTCCGGAGCACTGCTCCTTATTTCCCTGCAACTTCAGATGCAAACACTGACCACTCTCCCCCTCAAAATAGGTGCAAATAGATTCCAGTGCTCATTTATGCATGTCAGTCTTCCACTCCCCTGATTAAGACAATGTAAATGATTCATTGAAGTCCTGACTTCCAGGGACAAGGGAGTTGAACTGGAGGTCTGTTATTAACAGAACAGCCCCAGTCCACTCACCGGATGCTGGAAAGACTTTGTCAAATCAACATGAAAAATGTAGCACCACAATCTATATTGTATAAGATGTGTTATACAATGTCTGTACAGTTAGGGAATGGTTTATCTGGCTGACTGTTCAATTAAGTTAGAATAAGAAATACAAAACTTCAGTTTAACTGTATGCACACGTCAGACATGTCTGGCAGGTTACATTTTTCAGAGTTGTTAAAATATATTCAATATACTTTACTGTATGTAAAAAAATAATCCTTTAAATCACAAGTATTTTTAATGATCTTTTAATTTAAATATATTTGTTTGATGAAATGACTCAAAAACAGCTGCAAATCTTAAAGAAAAAATGCAACAATATGCAAAAACAATTATGCAAATTGTTCCGAAAAAAATAATATTTCTGTTGAAGTATTTAAAGGAATATTCCCGGTTCAATACAAGTTAAGCTCAATTGACAGCATTTGTGGCATAATGTTGATTAACACAAACATTAATTTCGACGTCCCTCCTTTTCTTTAAAAAAAAGCTACAAACTTTTGCTTACAGTGAGGCACTTACAATTGAAGTGAATGGGACTAATCCGTAAACATTACGTAAACAAAGTGTGGCCACAAGACATAAACAATATGCATATTTACATGATTTTAGTGTTATAAAATCTCTGTGTAAATTTATAGCCAATTTTTACATCTTTTTTGCCATGACGATATATTTGACTGTAAACCATGATTTAAACAACTTTAAAGCTCAAATAACACATGAGTTTTAACAGAATAATTAATACAAGTGCTTTTATAAAATTATAAGCTTCACATTTCTGTCTTTAAACCATCCAGATATTGGCCCCATTAACTTGCATTGTAAGTGCTTCAATGTAACCTCGATTTCTGCTTCCTTTTTTTAAAAGAAAAGGACAAACAAGTCGAAATAATGTTTTGTGATAATCAACATTAAGCTACAAATGCTGTCAATCAAGCTAAACTTGTGATTTAATAAACAAAATCCAGTATGCTCCGAAGTTCTTCAAAAACTATATGAAGGTGCTCTTTAATGAGGAAATAATAATCCAAAAATAAAATGGAAAATCAAGGCACACTTCCAGATCAAAAATAAAAGCCTTTGTCAATGGCTATAACAATAGTTAAAAACAGTGGGAAAAAGAGGGCTGCAAACCTACTCGTATTGGCCAAAATGCCTTCTTCAGGGTGCAGCCTACAACACACAAAGGTGACTTAAGTCTAAACTAGTATTGAACCCAGAATATCCCTTAAACTACCATTATAAAAGAACAAAGGGTTTGAATTGCAGCAGGGCTAATTATACTGAAAGCAAGACAACAATTATGCTATTTGGAATAAATCTAGGCAAGACATGTTAAGACTAATTATTAAAAGTACATTGAACTCAATCTTTACCTTGGCAACTACCAAGAGCAAGTGGCTTTGCTCCTTCATTTAACATCCCCAGCCATTGTGTTTTATGTAAGCAGTGCCACCTCTTGGGTGACACTGGCACAGCAAGAGCAAAATCATCTTCCAAGTTGCTGTCCAAAAGCACAACATGCAATTTCAAGACCTCCAAGGGTGCAATAAACTTCAAAAAAATAGTTAAGACATGTGGCACATGTAACAAATGCTTTCAAGTTACATTACGAAGTGAAGTGAAATAGAAAATAAAAAGTTACATTTTGTGATAAGGGCTATAGCTTTCGCCATTGATCTGTAGGGAACTGCTTTTAAAAGTGGAAAGTCAAACTTACTAGCTATCAAAGCAGACACAAGTGTATTAAATCTTATGTGGAGTGTGTTAAATGGCCCGTTGAGTTGTATGGAGTGTGAACTACAGAATGTCAATTCATCTGTGTTTCAAGCAGATCATCAAAGCACAAGGCAGGAGATTCAAGCTGTCAGACATCAAAGCACACCTGACAGCCGTTCATGCTTCTGTGAGACACTGATAACCCTATCCATCATATTTGTTTGGCAAGAAAGAAAGAGAGAGAGAAAGAGAGGAAAAGAAGGAGGGGTGAGGCCCGGCTGAAGTCATAATTAATAGTCTCTTTTGTAGTAGCTCCACCTGGTCCAAACCTCATGGCCTGAGGCTCTCGAAATGAAGCAAGCCCGTTCGGTGCTGAAACACCTGGAGAGATGTGGAACTAACCACATGGATATTTCTTCTATTCTCATCCTCCTCTTCTCTTACTTTCTCTCCTTCGTTTGACCTCACAATGCTCAGGTGACTCTTTATCATCTGCACAAAGATGCCAACATAATATCAGTTTTTGATTTATTAAACATTCCTCTGGCGTGTACTGAACATTTTCAGGTAGAATTGACTGCAGGCATGACGAGCTGCAACTGCATTTCCTAGCATGCAAGTGTTCGGTATTCGCGCTCTCTGTTATCCACATGCAGGGCTGGTCTCGATTTAAAGTTTGGCAGCATGCGACAACAAAGATGCTTGAATCCATTAATTTCTATTTTTGGTCACTCATCACATTACATATTGTTACAAAGCAGCTTTTAAGAGATCATTACCAACAGTGTAAGACAAGGGCGACAATAGTTGTAGAGTCAGAGGGGAAAAAAACTTTGAGGAGCCAAGCATCAAGAGGGAAACCCCATCTTCCTCTAGAACTGGAGTGGTGGTGGCGTAGTGGGCTAAAACACATAACTGTTAATCAGAAGGTTGCTGGTTTGAGCCCCATAGCCACCACCATTGTGTCCTTGAGCAAGGCACTTAACTCCAGGTTGCTCTGGGGGGATTGTCCCTGTAATAAGTACACTGTAAGTTGCTTTGGATAAAAGCTTCTGCCAAATGCATAAAATGTAAATGTAGAACTGTGTGATAACTTTAATGCAGAAAGTGAAAGATGAATTGTGGGCTGGATACAAGCATCGTCTAGTAACACTTTAGGGCCAGTACCTTGAGATCCCAACAAGCTCTAGAGTCTTGCAAGCACATTATAATTATTTGAATATTTATATAGAGGAGACCAGGGTAGGCGTTACACAGGAAGGGCTAAATCTCAGTAACTATAAGATTTGTAGTCAAAAGTCCAATTGCACAAATGTGTTTTTCTCTAGCTTTTTTGTATGTTATCTGTATAGCCATTAATTCAGACAAGGGTCAACTATATTATGAAGGGAGACTTTTGCAGAAAAGTTTAACTACATTTGTAGGACAAAGGTATTTTTCTTAAGTCAGGGTGTGAAGTTACATTTATGATTGCGCAGGTTATCGCATGTTTTAAAATGTCATAAATGTATGCAATTAATTCATATATATAAAAAAAAACAAAAAAACAATGGTTTTATTTATTTGTATGTTACCTGTCAATATTTGTTGTGTCGTGATTTGTTTTGAGTTTCCTATTTGTTTTACTTTTAAAATTAAGCTGAAAAGCCTTTCGTAGGCGATTTAAAGCAGGTGTAGACATAGAGGCATACATTTTGTTTTGGTAGAGGTGATGGTGGGGACACGTTCCCCTGTCACCCCCCAATGTTCACATAAAACCTGCGCCACTGGTTTAGAAGCATGTTCCATTGTGACATCTTAAGGGCATGTGGCCTCTATTGGGGCAGGTTTTGACAAAAGGTCAACGTGTGTTCAATGAACTTTATCTCTTATTCCTGGGCAAGAACGGTGAAAATGTACATGTAGCCAAGACTTTAAGGTATGTGGCTACGCAGGAATGGATCTTCAAAAATAAACCTTCTCTGAGAAATAGTCACTGGAGTGAATAAGAATGGTAGATTGAGTGCAGTTTCGAACCTTAATCCTACCTTTAAAACAGATTTGTTGATCGGAATTTTATGCAGAACCAACATGGATATTGGATATTACTTGGGTAAAACACGTTATGCATCAAGGCACCAAATCAACCATGTCAAGTCAATAGTTTTGAGGTTGATGGACAGATTGTTTCACTAAACCTGCTTTGAAGCACATAGTAGCAAACTGTGCCCTGTAAGACAACAGTAGAGAGTCTTCTTCTCAAAGTCTCTGAGCGCTGGTCCTTGTGCAGTCTTCTCCACTCTGCAATCCGTACAGTTGCCATGGCAGCGGCAGCTGTATCCACGGCGAGGCAAGGAAGCTGGCACCCCCCAATAACATGAGCCCCCCTCCCTCTGGTGACCCATTGCTGAACCGGGGCTGAGAGCAGAGGTCGATGGCTCGGAGCGGCCGTATGACAGTGAAGGATGGGAGCGAAAGAGAATGAGAGGAGGGAGTAGCGGCATACAGATGGGGAAGAGAGGAGGAGACAGTGAGAAGAGAAAAAAAAACGAGAGACAAGAGCAAATTTAATTACTATCAATGGAGGGATCTTCAAAAAAACAAATCGACTGCCAATTTTTCTGTGGGCTGTGTGAAATTAAGGCACCATACAAAATGGATGGATCTACGCCACTGGCTTTTTATCCTCCAGTGAAATTAAAAAGTGCCTCTTGCCCAGAGCAAAGATGAACAGATTATTTTCATGTGTCATTTTACGCCCATACTTGATATTGTTTATCTCACACACACACACACAGATGTGCGTTAAAGTGCTTGTCTGATGAGCATGTTTATCAGATATGGGCAGAGATGTCAAGTGATTTGACCTTTGACTGCCCCTGCCAAAGGTCAAGCAGTTTAGGTCAGTGTCCTGCAGAAAGCGTTACATGTTCTTCTCACCTGGAAAATCAAAGAAACCTCTGAGAACATTGGCATTGACAAATTAAGCCACTTTTATTTGCCGAAACATAAGCCAAAACTTAAGCGAGTTAACTGAATGTACAACAAATGTTTGACATGCAAAGCAGCACTGAATTTATATTACTCAAACAAAATAGGCTGGAATTCTTCTAATTGACTTACACTGACAAAATGCAAACAACTTAGCAATATTTTCCCCTAGAATGAACAGCAATTGGCTTCGTCTTCCACACATATATTTAATAACTTATTGCTGTCTTTACACTGCACAATGAATATGTGTTGATTCAGCTGATTGAAAACAAGATGCATGCTAAGTGTCATCCTGACCATGGCAAAGTAGTTCTGATGCTGCATCATTTACACAGAACAAAAGCCTAAACCCTAAGCGTACTTAAAACTTTAGCACTATTCTTATGCTGCCTCGACAGAAAATGCAAGCCTAGTTTGATTTTGGTTATTTCACAATTGGTTTTACCTGGAGCTTACTGTCTTTGCCAAGTATGTTTGCACTTAGGACTCTGACCAAGCAAGTTGCTCCAAAGGTAACAACACAAAACAATGCGGAAGTGTATGGAGGGAAAACACTTAGCATGTTGTTCTGTTGATAAAACCTGATAAAAACTAAGACAAATTGCTTTTTTGATTGCTTTTGTTTATGGTTTACAATTCTGAAATATGGACCTTAATCAGGGTAAACAGCATGTTTACTTTGACACAAATGACAATATGGCTGTGATGGATATAACTACAGTTTATTTAAAAGGTTGTACTATATTAATGTGCTTGGTCAGTGATGTACAACTAGGAATTCAGATTTCAATTTTGCTTTGTTAAAGCTATAAAACCAAAACTGAAACAATAATAATCTATCAAAGAAAAAAAAAGAACAATAATTTGTACGCTGACACTTTATATTACTGATAATGCAAACTTATATCCAGTATGTTTAAACAAGCTCTAGGTTCTTGTTCTAATGACACATTTCTGGTGTTGATGAAGGGGTACTTCAGCTTTACTGATGGGGCTTTGGGGGTACATGCAACACACACAAATAAAGTTGGGAAACACTGTACTGGGTCACATAAAATATTCACAACTCATGTTTTATGGAGTTTTTGTCCCTTGGACATTTTTTTGGGAACAGTATTTTTAATGTTTCATCAGATGAACAAGATGATCAACACCAAGGTACACAACAGTACAACCCATTGAAGAGACAGCCTTTCTATCCCATTCTAATGTTTAAATAGTTTGAATTTTTCAAAGTGGCAATGTTCTAATTAAAATTGTATTTATTTTGTCAAATTACTTATAACTATAAGCTTCTATGTGTGTATTGTGTATTTTGCACTTAAACTAAGAAAAAAAATTCTACTTTGCACTAGAACTATATTGGTACTTACCAAACTGGGTTTTATTTTTGGGAAGAGATTTAATAAGATTTGTACACATTTAAGGAAACCCTCGTTATTGTTGTTTACTTTTATGTGCTATTGTTATTGTTTATTTTCTGTAAATTTTTTACATTGCATGTTGTTTGTTTTCCTCTTTTTGTATGTACATAAAAAAATATTTCAATAGTTTTGCAACATCTCATCTCAGAAAGCAAAATGTATGAATGCACATGAAGTCTCTGTGTACAGGTAGTGAAGCAGGCTATAATATTTCTGAGTTACATAAATTTGTAAAATATTTGACCAAAAAACAAAACAAAACACAGATTACCAATTTGAGGATACTAATAAAGCAAGCTTCAATCTGTCTGAGGCAAACAGCTCCCTCTACTGGTCATTAGACAGCACTTCACCTTGAACACTGACAGCTTGCAAGTGTACTCTACACTGAAATTCAATGCATTCATTTTTATATTTAGCAAAATGCAACATAACAACCCCCCCACCTTACTACACAAATGGCTGCCAGTGCAACCAAGCCTCATGAACATTTTTACATATTTTACAAGCTATTTCGTATGATGTTGTACAAGTTCATTCATATAAATTTATAAGATTTCATCATGTGCAAATGCCCGGATGTCTAATGCGGAAGTGCAACTTTTGCACACAAGGCATTAAGGACATGCTCTTACCCAAACCCCTTATCTAAACCTAGCGGCAGTAGCGTGTGTAAACATGATAGGTACGAGTATGAGTGCGGTCTCACGATATTATACGAATAAGCCAAATTTTGAAAACACCATGGCTGATGGTAACAGAGCAGAGATTGTTTGTTTCTGCAGCACGTGCTGCCTGCTGTAGCGTGGTGCCTGGGCAATCTTTTTCATTTGTTTGTTTTCCAGATGTCGTGTCCTCCACATCACCCCGTCCTCATCCTGCTCGACTACCCCTCCCTCGCTCTCTCTCTTTCTCTTTCATGCCTGCAGCAGCAGCAAAGCCACTAACCGCATCAGGCGAGATTGCAGATTGGAAGTACAAGAGCCATCCATCCATCAAAACAGAGAGAGTCGTGAAGGAGGGACGGCATGGAAACGCAGTAAGGGAGGAAGTGGCACAAAAAAGGGAGGGAATTTTCAATAACATCAGAAATTATGAACACCAAGCTACTAACAAAGCAAGTCTAGAACTCCTTTCTTAATGTAATTCAGAATGTAGTCTAGGGCATACGCAGGCATAGGCATACGCAGGGGTGGATTTAGGCATGGGCAACATGGGCAGCTGCCCGGGGCTATAAGCAGCTTGAAAAAGTCCAGAAAATTATAACAATCCTTTAGGCAATTAGTCAATTAGCCTCTGATAAGCTAATTTGAGTTAATTGGAGGTGTACCTGTGGATGTATTTTAATGCCTACCTTCAAACCTACCTTTGCTTGACATCATGGGAAAATCTAAAGAAATTAGCCCCAAATCTTTGGACCTCCACAAGTCTGGCTCATCCTTGGGAGCAATTTCCAAATGCCTGAAGGTACCATGCTCATCTGTACAAACAATAGTATGCAAGTATAAACGCCATGGGACCACAAAGTCATCATACTGCTGAGGAAGGAGATGCATTCGGTCTCCTAGAAATGAATGTAGTTTGGAATGAAAGGTGCAAATCAATCCCAGAACAACAGCAAATGACCTTGTGAAGATGCTGGAGGAAACAGGTATCTATATCCACAGTAAAAAAAAGCCAGACTACAGTTTGCAAGTGCACATGGGGACAAAGATCTTGCTTTTTGGAGAAATGGGAACACGATGAAAGAAAGAAATGCTTCACATTTCTGCCTTTAAGGCCTCCAAAAATTGGCCCATTCACTTCCATTATAAGTGCCTCACTGTAACCTAAATTTAGCTGTTTTGAAGAAAAGGAGTGGATGAATAAAGAAATTACGTTTATGTGGTAATAAATATTATAGCACAAATTGTGTTGATTGGGCTTAACTTCATAGGCTTCATTTACTATATGAAAAATATTATTTCTTATTAGTTTCTTTTGATTTTGGAGTAAAATAGGATGAGGGCATATTCTTGACAGGTTTCATGAGAATCAGCAAGGGAATTTTCAATAAAAATGAATTATTAGCTCCAAGCTACTAACCAAGCACATCTAGACCTACGGTTTAGATGCAATTATAAACTGAGCCAAAAAACTGGTTTTCATTCACATATTCAGGACTATGAAAAACAGCAGTGCAGACTTGCAGTGGAACTACTGGCAACATCTGTGCCATCCTATGGTGACATCATCACAGCCCCTCAGCTGTTAAACTTAACTAAACTATTCTACTCTGAAATATAATAGGCAGTATAGACATTCAAAGCGTATTTAAAAAAATAACACCAGATGGATGGCGGAACCCGAGGCCAACAATCACAACGAAGACGCAACACAGCTCTTATGCAAACAATCCTTTTGTTCTAGTTATGTTAGGACACGCATACGAACATACTGATGCGTAAGCCATGTATGGCTGGTGGTTTCGCTCACAACCTGTTTACACAAACACCTGATGCAGAGCAGACGTGCAGACAAGGAGAGAACCTGAAGGACAGCTGCTTCGTCTGGCAGGTAGCAGGTAGTGGCTACGTGATGGATAGCACCAAGTTAAAACAGGTGTGCAGAGGGAGATCATCACAGTATGGCGTTTTTTTCCACTGCACTCGACTCTTAAGCATGATTCATGCAGGCAAGCATGCTCTGTGTGCACAAGGCAGTAAAATGCAGCATAATGGGAAACAAACTGGGGCCAGGTAAAAAATGAACTAGGGCAAAACGGTCTCTGTAGGGGACAAAAATGGCCCAAACATTTAAAACTTGCCCCATGGTTTTACATTTTTCAAGTTCTCTTTTTAGCCTGGCTGTTATCTAACGTTTGATATATTAGTAACACTTTACAATAAGGTTGTATATGTTAACATTAGTTAACACAATTGTTAACATAAACTAACAATGAATTATACTGCTACAGCATTTATTAATCTTGGTTAATTTGAACTTCCATACAGTACCAATACATTTTTAATATTCAGTTATACATTAGTTAATGCAGTATAAAATAACAAAGTAACACATTTATGAATAAACATTAACAAAGATTAATAAACACTGTAAAAAATTGTTCATAGTTAGTTCATGACACCTGATGCTTTAGCTAACATGAAAAAAATAGGACTATATTGAAAAGTGCAACCAATATTTCATTATATTATATTCTTGGCCTATCCAGATTCAGGCCACCTCCACACTGACAAGTTTTCATCTGAAAACACATTAATTTCACTACATTTACACCTCTACTCAAACAGCATTTTCCTTCACCGAAAACAGATGCCACAGCCATGCTAATATATTTTCGTTCTCTACGTTTTGGCCTTCCGTCCACACTGAGATGGCATTTTTGACAGCAAAAACAGAGCTTTTCGAAAACACTCTACCAAGTGAAAAAGCCGTCTTTGCGTTGTGATGTGGACAGGGGAAACTGAGATTTCTGAAAACATATGATGTATTTGTTATGTGATGCAGTCATGTGATCCATTCAACCAAAAACAATCAAAATAGAGACCCATGTTTTAGTGGCGTTGATGCCTACTATTCACTTTGATAGAGTTGTTAAAGATGAAAGTTACCTTGTACAACCTACACATTGCTTGACATCTTTCAAAGGCGATGTCAAGTTTACTCAGAATTGCTGTTCGGCGACAGAGCACGAGGACAATTGTGTTCCAGACCGGTCATTTTTGACATGCGAGGTAAGGGGATTTAAGAGTTTTCATAAATTTTCTGTGTGGACGAGAAACTATTGGAAAACGCTTGAAAACAGCAGTGTGGACGGAGAGCATTTAAATAATGAAAATGCTGTTTTCAAATGTATCCAGATTAATGAGGACATAGCCAGAGACTTTCGAAAATGCTCTCCATAACCACATACTGGTTTGGTTAACTGATTATAAGAAACTGAAAACAGAGGATTCGTTTGGGCATGGCCTTTGGTGTTACAGACACTGTAGTGACTTTTTGTGAGGACATTTGTATTTGATGTTGATTCGGTTTTAAAAAGAACAGAATAGTTCAGAATACAAATTGATTTCAGTTAATTGGCTCAATTGAATATTTGACATAAAAGGACAAAAAATGTGTGTTTGTATTTGGTTAGAAAAAAACAGACCCTCAATTGAGGTAAAAAACAAATGCCCCTGAAAATCAATTCCAGGGCGCAAATATTTCCCCTTGCGACACTAGTGTCACCAAATGCTTTTTTTAAAAATAAACTGTTTTCAAACAAATTTAAAAATAGACCAATTGGTCGAAAAAAACTGATTGGGGACACAATGACTACAATATACAATCATTGGTCGAGTCAATGTTGATGTGTCGGGCTGAATGGGCCACTCAAAACAAACAAAGCAATTTTGGAAAGTGCTACAGAGTCACAGTGTTTACACTTTGAAGAAATCAACCTACTAATGTATAACATAAAGGTTTCTCCACACATTAAGATAGGATAGGCCTTTTAACATTGAAAAAATTACAAACATTAGCTTTCATATTAAAAAAAAGTTATATTCTGGCACGGTCTATAGTTGGGTTGCCCTGCCACTACACCTCAGTTTTCAGCACCTCGTCATTTTTTCCTCTCTCTCTTTATCGCTGTGATATAACACTTCACTTCACTTCACTTCTCCCTGCATATCTCTGGCACCCCTCCACTGCATTTGTGTATCGCAGCACTTGTCTCCCACTCATTCTTAATGTGTTTGTAGCTGATCAGGCTCTCTCTCGCTCTCTCTCTCTCGCATGCTCTCCGTCTCCATTTCTAATTCCCTCCCTCTATCTCTTCCTCTTACTCCCTTCTCCTCTTTGTATCCGTCTCTCTCCCTCTTCCTCTCTCTTCCACCCTCTTTTTCTCTCACTCTCTGTGCTGATGAATCACCTTCCCCTCCCGTTGAACTCGACTGAATCTGAGGGAAGCAGTAAAGTAGCATCGATCAGCTTCTCCAACAGCCCTACGAGCCACAGTGCAGAGGTAACTTGGAAACAACAAACCGATGCCCAAGGCTGTGCATAAACGCATGTATGCTCTTGTTTCTAGAAGCCTTTTAAAGGGATATTTCACCCAAAAATTATAATTTACTCACCCCCATTTTGTTCCAAACCCATATGACTTTCTTTCTCCAGTGGAATAAAAAGGAGATTATTCTATGTCGTTATACTAACCTTAGTCAACATTCACATTTATTGCATATTTTTTCTAAGGTTAACATTCTGCCTAACATCTCCTTTTGTATTCCATGGAAGAAAGTCAAATTTTAAAAAAAGACTCATTTTTGGGTGAAACGACATTTCATTCTACTGTACATACTGTATGTGGTTGGAATGACAATAAATTAGACATGACTTGTGAGCATCTGTGCGATTGCCATCAGTTTTCCTTATGGGAGTGTGTTTACTAATCATAAGGAAATACGAAAGGTCACAAATCTCTTTCCACCTAGTATGTGATTTGCATGTCGTATGCCAATGGTGGTGTCATTATTACACGACATAGGTTAATTCCTATCGGAGCCCCAAAGCATGTGCGAATAGATGCGTGTTCGCATGTGCAGAATATGTGAATTCAGCACATAAGGGAAGCATAAATCAGTCCACATTCTTTGGCCTATAAAAGGTGGAACAGGGGAAAACACACATGGCTGAACAAATCGCTAGCACTTGAAAAACACATGAAAGGTTTCATCGTCAGTTTAATTTGCATAGAAATGATCATTCAGTAATGCAGTTAGAGAGAGAAAACGGAGAAATATACACCTGCAAGTAAAGACATAAAATACAAACCTTTGAGTAATGAAAGCGGCACAATTTCAAAGCGCATGCAGAACGTGCCCACGAGTTTGAGAGCATAAAATGCTTCTTAAATGTAACTAATTGCCACAACCTCTCTCCTGACCTCATTCTTACACATAATGAATCACTATATAGCAGTACAGAAACCCCTGACCATAAATAATTGGACTAACAGGAAACAAATGTATCAGCACACAATTAGAGACTTTGCATTTCACTGACACCAACTTCTATTTCCCTTCTCCATTAGGGCAACACTGTTCTGTCTCGGCCTGGTGGCGTGCTCCCTCTCACCTCTCTTGTTGTGTTCCTAATGTAGTGGCAAAGGCAGACTCCATTAGTCCCTGCATGCACCAAACACATTTATGTCCCACTCTCATTTCCTCCTTTTCATTGCACCATGATACATCAGCATGCTCATAGCAATGTGGAAAAAAAAAAAAAAACTCTTGGTGAACTTGGTAGTTGCTTGTTGAGAGTGAGTGCCACCTTGTGGTCAAAGTCGGGATTCTATCCATCTCAAGACAGCCCCTCATTGTCTAAAGTTCAAAGAGGCCATGTGCTTCAAAGATAAAAATTGAAAAAAAAAGGCTCAGGATACCGACAAAAATGTTTTTGATAATGCAAAAACAACTATTTACCAAGATTAGAGCCACACGGGAGGAATTTCAAGGAAAATACCATGCTCAATACAAGTTAAGCTCAATCAATGGCATTTGTGGCATAATACCAATTACCACAAAAGTTATTTCGACTTGTCTCTTCTTTATTTAAAAAGAAAAGAAAAATTGCTGTTACAATAGAAGTGAATGGGGCCAGTACATAAACCCTAAAATACACATTGTTTCGAAAGTATAGTCACAGGATGTAAACATTATACATGTTAACATAATTTTAGTGTGATAAAATTGCTTATTAACCTTATTTGTGTAAAATTATATCAAATATTACAACTTTGTTGTCATTACAACACCCTGTAATCCATAGTATTGATATAGAACATTGGGAACATTGCTTAGCAACTATCTGTGTAATCACACTAAACTCAAGTTACCATGCATATTGTTTATGTCTTGTGAATTTACCTTTGAAACTAAGTGTATCTAGGCGTTTATGGACTGGCCGCATTCACTTCTATTGTAAGTGCCTTACTGTAACTTTTCTTTTTATTAACAATGGGCAAGTTGAAATAAATGATTGTTGTAATCAATATATGCCACACATGCTGTTAAATGAACTTACATTTTATTGAACCCGGAATATTCCACTATTTAGTATTTTAGGCTAAATGCTAAACTTTTAATCCGAAATAACCGATGAGAAGAAATGATGTACAGTCAACAACATGAGATCATGACCTAATATCAGTCTTGGAGAAAAAGTTATTTATTCTACACATAATGCTGGACGCACATTCACGAGACCCACCATATTGAGATCATATGACCAGCCGAATATTAGGCAATTCTTTCCATCTCAATAATGTCCTGTAATTGGACACTTTCACTGAATAAATTAATCCTGGCTGACTACGAATAGCGCAATTAATACAATTACATTGGTAACTAAGAACTTACTATTTTTGCATGATGCTGCATACCCTGCTAAATATAAACAGACATTTTACAGAGCGCACCTTTAAAATTTGGCACCTTGTTGCCTTCTTCCCATTTTCTGAGTTACCCAACAAAAATGTCTGTGAGTCATCATCATGTCTAAATGTGGATAACTGTTTATTTTCATTTGTCTGCACAAGCCACCACAAGTGTGAGTGAATGTGCTCATTATCACTAATTCCTGTATGCCTGCTTTACTAATAAACTATCTCTACGTGCTAGCACAGGTGAGTTATGTTTGCGTGAGATGCAAGGCGACAGGGGACATTGACAGATCACGTCAGGCAGCAGAATTGCAGGTTGTTGTATCCCCGTCCCCCTGTCACCAAGTTCATCTGTCAGGGAGGTGGCCATACCTGTGAGGCACCGTGCGCTCCTCCTACCGCTGGAGGAATCACACGGGAACTACTGCCAGCTGAAGGCGCCCGGTCTTGTTCTCCTGCTTCCAGCGGGTCTGTATGTTTTTGAATCATTACAGTTAAGGGGCCATGATGAAACAGGGAGAAGCCGCAGGAAACAGAGCTATTTGTCTGCTATGTGTGAGGTCAAGATGCGAGTTGCAACAAAAGTTAAATTGGCCATGTCTCCAGAAACTTCAGCGTTGGCCTTGAAAGAGAGTGAGCACTCTCAAGCATGTATAATATGGTTGTGTTCAGAATGAAATACTAGCAACCTGGTGTCAGAATCAGGTTATCAGGTTTTGCATGCCTCGTTGTATCACAGCAGTTTCCTTTTAAAATGAACACTAG
Organism: Xyrauchen texanus; assembly: GCF_025860055.1. Classification (NCBI taxonomy): domain Eukaryota; kingdom Metazoa; phylum Chordata; class Actinopteri; order Cypriniformes; family Catostomidae; genus Xyrauchen; species Xyrauchen texanus. The sequence continues at coordinate 11,394,123 of NC_068300.1, read as the reverse complement.
AGGCGCTAAAACAACAATGACTTATTCACTTTCAAACAAGTCACAAGCAAAATGGAAAACTACCAGTTTATATACACTTACTTTTCACCCTATTCCTCACACACTGATATCTTCCACCTGGTATTAAGATTCGGGAGTTCCGATCACATGTGGTCAGCCCTTTAAATGGGTTCTAAAACGTTTTGTGATCAGATCACAAAAAACACATACGAATGTGGTCAAAAACGCATGTGACCAGATCACATTAGAGGTGTAAACGCTAATCCATCCTTTATCCGTCCCGGCAGCAGTGAAGAGCCACCCCTCACCTGTCAATCAACCACTGCGCTAAAACAAGAGTTTAAAGTTTGTCAGTTACGACCGGCTTTAAATTAGTCAATTTTACATACACAATCACAAGAGCTATACAGATCTTTTTTTAGTGTGTCTGATATCAACACAAATGACAAGCATAAACACCTGAAGCTCCTTTTATTCAGGTAATCTACTAAAATAACAGATAATTCTGTATGGCGGTGCGTTTGTGCTTGGATTACATTTCAGCCGAATATGGGAGAAACAGTGTGTAGTTTTTTTCGTGCTTTGCTGCGCTTTATTATCTGGCAGTAGCACACTGACATAGTGATTGATGCATGTCGTCATGAAACGATCCCCTCCAAATCCGAAAACAAGCAGTCACAGGAGACTCATTTAAGTGACCCGAGATGCATAATTTATTCCCCATTCTGATGGTTCATGTGAAAATTAACTTAAGCTCCTGACCCGTATCTGCCTGATTTTAAATATTACACTGCTGCCACACGATTGGCTGATTAGATGATCGCATGAATAAGCAAGTGTACAGGTGTTCCTAATGAAGTGCTCAGTGAGCGTATCATTTTGCAAAAATGTTGCCACTCGCCAGTCGCGTAATTTTTCACAATACCAGGCTGAATACTAGCGTACTGCTTTATACTACTATTTACTATTTCTAAAGAATAGTATGCAAAACTATAAAATGCTACAATATTGTCACATGATCTCACTATGTTGCATATATATTGCAGCAAGTAGCATGCAGTTATCAGCTTGTAAATAAAGATATTCTTTCAAGTTGTCACTTTTGTTAGTCTGTTCAAATAATGAGTCAAGAGATTTAGAAATCACAGTTTACATTATTAATGATTCCTTCAACACACAGAGGCCTAGTTGTTCATTTGGGTGTCCCATGCATACAGAAATTTCACATACTGTGCACGTAATACTTACTGCATACTGCAAAAATGTTTAAATGGTAATGTAGTACGCTATTCCAAACATAGCCCATCTGTGCAGAAAGGCATGCACATGCACACACATCTTGCCACATACTTTCTGGCAATTACTGTTTTGACTATTTGTCGCCCCCCTGCAGGTGAAAGTGACAGACAACTGTAACACTTTGTAAAGCCCTTGAGCTTTACCAATATTGGCGGCTGCAGAAATCGTTGTCTTAAAAATATCACAACTTCATTTGATATAATATATCAGAACACTCATTAAACTTAAAACTAAAAAAAGCCAACCATCCCTTGTCCTAGCAACCCAATCCAATTCCAGGCATGTCATGGATCTAGGAGATTACAGCCATTAAATTTTAAGTGTAGAAATTTGCAGGGACATGAATGCACAATGTCGCCCCAGCCCCCACTGCCAGCCCTTCAGCAGGGTTTGTAGATGCTTTATGGTGGGCAATTCAGCCGCAGCTGCTATCTGCACCATCTCAGGAATGAACGCGCTTGGAATCAAGTGCAATAAACCAGACTATAGGAGAAGGGGGGAGAGGAACAGAAAGAGGAAACAAAAGAGAGCTAGTCCGTCTGGACGACCATTTAGGGGGAAAGAAGGGGGTGGGTCGATGCCCTCTTTTTTCCCTCCAAACAGTAAGGAGAGAATGCCACACACATACACACACACAAACCCACTGTGAGCAAAAGTGTCACACTGTAGGCATTGGTGGTTTGCTGTTTGTTTTCACAGGAGTGGCAAGTAGAAGAGCAAAGGTCTTCATTTTCCACACTTCCTCTCTCTCTACCACACACATTTTATAAACTTATACAGTCTCAATGTCTCTCTCGCTTTCTGAATTCTCTCTCCCTCAGCTTGTATCGGGCCTAAAATTGTGGGACTCAGGAAATCCCCCTCCAAAAGAGACTGAGCAGTTATTTATGTCTCCAAGCCTAAAAAGAGTACTTTATAGCCCTCGTCAAGAAAGAGCAAGGGGAAGAAGCGTAGGGATGAGCTACTGAAACAAGAGTGAGAGAGAGAAGATGGTTTATGGCAAAGATATAGATACAAATATGCTGAAATGAAAGAATGTCTAAGGAGGTGCATCCTCTGGGCAGATAAGTCTATAAGTTTATACAGTTTTGGTCGTAAATTTATGTACCACATATCTTTTTCTTTCTTTTTTAAAAAAAAGGATAACAGTTAGTACTGCTCAGATGAAGCTATTTGACAACAGATATTCACATTTATTCCACAAGACAAAATATTAAATGAAACACAAACTATTCACATACCCTTGGTTCTCACTGTGTCAACTCCTCATGAAGCCAGTCAAGAAAATATCCTCGTCATATTTACCCCAAATCAGTAAATCTGAAAATAAAATGTCATATATATGACATTTTATTTCACATAAAGAAAATCAAGCATACATTTAGAAAACATTTCCTACATAATTCTTATGACCGTAACGCATCTGGACATTATACTTTTACTATTCCCATTGTTTTCAATGATGATTCTCATTACATAACAGTCAATTGTTTTAGTGTTTTACAATAAATGTAAAAATGAGAAGTTATGCAGCAATTGCAGATGAGAATATCATAATTTCCAAATATTATAACTTTTTCATCTTGCAGTAATGAGAATACGGGTAACAATCGTCAGCATTTGTGGCATAATATTAATAACCACAAAAATCTGGGTTACAGTGTCCAGGCCCATTCACAATGAAGTGAATGGGTCCAATCCATAAATGTTAAAATACTCACTATTTCAAAAGTATAGCCACAAGACATAAACAATATGCATGTTAACACCATTTTAGAGTGATAAAATCGCTTACAAACCTTTTCTGCCAACTTCGTTGCCATTAAGATGTACTGTCAGCAAACCCTAAAACTACTGTAAAAATGACGATTTAAGCAACTCTTAAAAGCATGGTAATTTCCCAACCATTCCTACATATTTGGGTCTATAGAAACCCGGCACTTATATCTATAAAAATGTATGTACAAAATACCCAGTTTTGTAAAATTAAAACGTTTATATTTTCAAGGCAATTAGAAAACAATACAATAAAATATATATTTTGTTTATTTTTCAAAAATTCAAGAGATAATGCAACAAATCTGGACAAATCTAGAACAGGATTCATTATTTTGACTGAAATTTCATGATGCAACTGGCCATCAAACACACATTGAGCTACACACAAGACATAATCTACACATGTAATGTATGTGTAACTTCTATGTAGTTATGTGTATTTTCTCAGGCACTTGTTGAGTCTAAATAGATGCACAAATTACATTATTAGTACACCCAAATTACAAGTCAAACCAAACTGTTCATGTATTTATACTTGCTAATAAGTTTTATTTGATGCTGTTTCTTTGTCATATAGCAATGTCAAATGTAAATCAAGTCAATCACTGAAACATCAGTGACACCTTGAGCAAGAAATAACATTGTGTACATGCATATAAAATACTGATAATTTACCATTGTTGATAGTTCATTGTTGCACAGAAAGTAATATAGTATTTATTTGTATGAATATAATACTCATTTATCTTGTAATACACCAAGAAATACATATCCTGTGATAGTAAACTTAAATAGATATGAAAGAACTCTTAAAAATATAATTTATGGAAGTGCAAAAAAAAAAAAAATACATACATACATTCTTACATACATCAGGACCCTATACACTTTTGGTACTCAAACAATTATATAAAAAAAATATGTTTGCAATTTTGGCATTTTTTGTGTGTCATAATATTTATAAGAGATAGGTTGAGGAATACTAAAGTGGATGATGTTCAGGGGATGGAATGAGGTCCCGGGTCTCTAAAGACGCGAGTTATGCATTTAAGGGTTAAAGCTCAAATAACACACAAGTTAACAGAAGAATTAATGCAAGTGCTTTTATAAAATTATAAACTTAACATTTCTGCCTTTAAACACTCCAAAAATTGGCCCCATTCACTTTCATCTTAAGTGCCTCACAGTAACCTTGATTTTTGCTTTTTTTTTTAAGAAAAAGAGGGACGAGTCTAAATATTTTTTATTTTGATGATCAACATTATGCAAAAAATGCTGTTGATTGAACTGAACTTGTTTTGAACCTGGAATATTCCTTTAAAATATCAAAATGTTTTGTCCAGTTTTGACATCAAAACATAAACAGACATGCACACAACTCATTTGCACTTTTAATACGCTGTCAGAACAATGGAAAAGGTGTTGACATCCAGAGCTAAAATCGAGGTAATGGGCAAAAATCTGCTTTAAACTCTGCTTTAAAATTTAAGGTATTTATATGATATTACACTTTGTGGTTTTATTAAGTATAATTGGTGTATGATTGTGTATGCACTCAATGACTGATTGAGGCCTTTTGTGATGGTTGTATGTGAGTCCCTCCTTCAGGGCATTACTAAATAAAAAAACAAAAGACTTCTTTTAGACTTCTTCAAAGTTCTGAATGGGGTTTGTAAACTTTTAAGCACAGCTTTGACATGCATATAGGAACCGTACATACACAACTGGGGGCCATGACACATTAGACAGGTCTTTGATATGTTTAGACTGGGCCCAGATGTACCTGCCTGCAGCTTAGGGGGTTCAGCACTGCCTTACCCTGACTGTCTTCTCCCTCATCCTCCAAAGAGAGATACAAAACCACTTAGGAAACTAACCCTGTCACGAGACGTGCTCTAGCTCAAGGCAGGACACTGACAATGACAAGTAACCCACAAAGAGTCCCGTTGAAATGTGTTATACTAATGCTACAATGGTGACAAATACTGTTACTTCAAATACTACATTCTCTCTTATGTAATATCTAGAGTATGACACTGCTACTGACAATAAAACATATAGTTGAAGCACATGACTACACACTTACATTCTTGTCCCACTTCTGAACTACTCAAAGAATGAATGGAGGGTGGATCGTAAACACCCACAGGTATAAAATCTACACCTCTCTTAGCAGTGCTTAAGCCTAGACTCTCTAAGTGCTCTGAGTGGGTTTAGTGTTTCAATGACTCATTCCTAATGTGTTACAACGTCCTCTTTGGTATCATGGACAGATTCATCCACTCCGCACCATTCAGTGGGTTAAAAGGTACACCTCCTCTATTGAGACTGTGGAAAGTATTCACTGACTGATTCTTGTGACACAGGATAAGATTTTTTAAAACAAAAGTTTCTCTTGATTTTATCAAATATATTTAATAAATACATAACAAAAATAACCGACTATCCCTAAAACGTCCTTTCCTCAGACCATTAGTATACTATGATTAATTTATATTAAAATCTAAATTAAATATAAGAACATCAGAAATATAAATACTTTTCTCTTTAAATGAAATATTACAACTGTTTTTTGACAGATGGGATGTTAATTTAACACTTAGAAATGTCCCTACTTTTTGTCAACACTTTCACAAGCTCTGGTCAGACTTTAATATCTCAGCAAAGCTTGTTTGACTTTGTTTATGAAGCTTTATATATTTTATATCGTCTGATAATAACCATGATATGTCAACCCGTTTCATTGATTTTAAAGAAATTGAGATTATTAGATAATTTCCCTTTTGCCCGCATTTCCTAAATTTCCAGAATTTAATGAAGTTGTGATCTGTAAAATATGGTTATTCTGTCAACACCATTAGCAGTCAACAGCATTAGTTTTCTGTCTGACTCTGTTGACAATAGGGCTGCAACTAACGATTATTTTGATAATCGGTTAATCTAATGATTATTAGAACGATCATGCGACTACTCTGTGATTGCTGAAACAATTAATCATTAGCTCTTAACCGATTATTTAGATTGTGTCCTGACTTAAAAGGTTGCATTAAATGTGCTTACTAACAATAAAGAGGACAAAATCATCTTTTAAAAATGCCTCTAAATGACATTCACTGAATTAAAGGGGGGGAAAATACTTTCACTGCAAAATAAATCCTATTGTTATCAAGTGTTTTTGTCTTTTTTTTACATTTTAAGTTGTCTAAAAATCCTTAAAACAAGATCCATTTACTTGAGAAGCAACATATAAGATATTTATACTTGCTTTAAGAGAACGTATCTTAAATATACAGTAAGTGTATTTTGTATACAAGTGTATTTCTTTACTTGGTTATACTTCTGAAAGTGCATTAAAGACAAAAAATCCTTATATTCAAGATTTATTCTATAAAAGCAAGTCTAAAATACCTCATATTCTGCTACTCAGGTGAATGCATCTTTTTTTAAAGGATTTTTAGATATTTTAAAATATTTGTATTTTTAATATTATATTCAACATTCTTCTGCAAATAAATGTATGTTGTTTTAAAGGACTTTAGATATTTTTATAGGAAAACAAGCCAAGACAAAAACAAATCATAAACGTATTTTGTTGCAGCGTATAATGGGGCAAAGACTACCTCTCTCACCTTTCTGTTCACTTCAAGCCATCTTTAACTCACAAAAAAACAATAAAGCTGCATATTGCCAATTTTCTTCACAATAACAAATGCACAGTGACACATTTATTATGATTTAATGAGTCACGAGCAATCACGTTATAATCTAGCTGCATTAAGAACGTGCGCTTGAGGGACGAGCGTCCCCGTCCCAGTGTGTCATCAGCCGGGTGCAGTTTCAATGTCGCCCCATTAGAACGGGACAGTCCATCCCAGTGTGTCAACAGCCGGGAGCAGTTTCAATGTCGCCCCCTTAGAACGGGACAATCCGTCCCAGTGTGTCAACAGCCGGGAGCAGTTTCAATGTCGCCCCCTTAGAACGGGACAAGCCGTCCCAGTGTGTCAACAGCCGGGTGCAGTTTCAATGTTGCCCCCTAAGAACGGGACACTTCGCACAACTCACAGAAGAGACGTTGACCACACAGAGAAATGCCAGTTTTGGAGTTTGTAGCTATTTACATGATCTGCTTCCGTATTATTTGAAATGTAATAAAATATAACTGCATTAAAGATGTAACACTGGGGTGTTTTCTTTAATGAGCTCCAGCTCCACTTATTCCACAGCGAGAGTGCTTCCCTCGTACTTTGTGATCTACATCATCTGAAGCTGTTCGGAAAGTTTACAGTGCATCTGGACTGTGAGCGAGGTTTCATTTCCTCTCCTCAGTCAGGTGCGAGCTGCCGTGCTGCTCTCGCACTTCATCATTACAGTATAATATGAATTCGTGTTACATTAGATGAGATCAAACGACTATTATTCGACAACAACAAAAAATGTACATCGACTAATCGTTTCAGCCCTAGTAGTTTGAACAGTTAGTACATGAAAATTAGTTTAAACCATCCTGCAGTCTCAATCAACTCATTCATTGAAGTAAAAATAAAAACATTTGTTTACAAAATGTAACAGAGTTCTATCAAATTATAGCGAGTAAGCTTTAAATAATCTATGTTACTAAATTAAGCATAAATGTGAAGTATTTAAGATTATTTAAATACATATTACATTTTGTTACAGTGTCCTTGTAACACATATTACATGTATCGACTATAGTAATAACATTCAATTATACCTAATTACAAGCAACTAACACCAAACCCTAACCCTATAGTAAGTACATGTTATTAATAAGTAATAATCATTAATTACTTTTTTAATTACACTGTAACAAGGACACTAAAATAAAGTGTAACTGATTACTCAAATCAGAGACGAATATTTGTCAAATTTGACCATCAAGAAGCATAAATATAAAAAATATAAACAATTTAGTCTAGATTTGTCAATATTTATAATAAACTACACATTATCTTTTGTATCTGACTGTGTTGACCCATATTGTGTGATAATTCATAATTTCAAAATTCCTTGAAAAACAATATTTGTTTTTTCAAAGTCATATTTTTGTGAGATTCAGTGCAATGATATTTTCACTTCACAAAAAAGAAATAAAACAAAAGATAAATACAAAACATTCAGCAATGTTGTACAACAGTGGTGAGAATATAAAGAACTACTTGGAGAACAAAACTATATACAGTTATAATCGGTTTCAGTTCCCCTGCAATAAAACACAGGTAATAGTTACCCCAAGAGAGTTTATGAGCAACATGTTTCAATAAAATTATATTCAACTAATAGAAGTAACACAGTGAGATGTTGGTGGCCTTCATCTGAGTCTCAACTAGCCGGTCCTGAGTTTACCACAACCTTCAGTACACAAAAAACAGAGAGGCGCACACATGTAAACACATGTGCAAACCCCTGTGCACAAATGTGGCATGCACACTCTGATTTACAGCGGAGTAAACGATTTAAGCTGCGTGTCTCGCTCTAACACCTAAACACCTGACAGGCCTCTCATAAATAAGGTTAGCCAGAGCCTCCTGTGTAATTTACACCTACACTATCTCTTAAACTAACATGTAACAGGTTCATCTGCCATATTTCAGCACCACAGGCTGAGAAGCCGCCTGGGAAAGATGAATGAGTTGGATGGGTATTGAGAGAGAGAAAAAGAGAGAGAGAGAACGAGCACAAATGTGCAGTTATGAGGGGTTGAGGCCGAATGAACTTTAAAAGCCTAGAGTGGATCTGTTTTGGATGTAGAGGCCATGTTGGCTGCGTGCAAGCCTAGCTCGGGCTTATCTTACATTCCAGGCCTGAGGCACAGTCATGGCAATCCACAGTGATGGCTGACAGCAACATCAAGGCCTCACCATCTCCTATCATAAATCGTCCTGCCCTCATTCTTCTTCTCTCATGCGGTGAAATGCATCTTTGTCCCATAAGGGTGATTTATTTCAGAGAAATCTATAAGGTGCACTAGTCACTTCACAGCACGGGGCTCTGTGTGCACGAGGAAGAGAGAAAACCAGACCCCAAATCTCGCCTCAATGCATCAAAGCCTGGATGCAATTTAAACAAGCAAACCTATTTATGTGGAGAAATAACACAATCCATATCTCCAAAAAAATAAAAATTGACATTTTACAATAACGGCACGTGACAAAGTACCACTGACTGTAATAAAATGAAAGTTGACTGTAATTTGACTGTAATAAAAGGGAAGTGAACATTCTCAAAATTACATAAAATGACTTATGCCGCCTAGGGGCTGTATTTAAAACTGCAGTACAATCCAAAATATAAGCGCACTTGAGTAAGACTTTTAACCATTTTTATTGGCTACAAAAGCTTATTCTTAGCATTTCTCTCAGCTGTGAGACCATAAAAATACAACATAGTGTGTCAAAGGATATCTTGCAGTAAGCATTTACTTTCAGACCAGAACTTTTGTGTACTTCAAACCACAAAGACTACACATTAAAGGGATTGTTCACCAAAAAAAGAAAATGCTCTCATCATTTACGCACCCTCATGCAATCCCAGATGTGTATGACTTTCTTTCTTCTGCAGAACACAAACAAATGCTTTTAGAAGAATATCTCCAGAATAGGTCCATACATTGTAAATGAGTGGTGACCAGAACTTTAAAGGTCCAAAAGCATATAAAGGCAGCATAAAAGAAATCCATACGACTCCAGTGGCTAAATCCATATCTTCAGAATCAATATGAAAATTGTTGGAGACAAAGAGATTAATATTTAAGTCTGTTTACTCTAAATCTCCACTTTCACTTTCACATTCTTTTGTTTTTGGCAATTCGCATTCTTAGTGCATATTGCCACCTATTTGGCAGTGAGAAGAATATATAGTAAAAAGAAAAGACTTCAATGTTGATCAGCAGAAGAAAGAAAGTCATACACATCAGGGATGGCATGAGGGTGAATAAATGATGAGAGAATTTTCATTTTTGGGTGAACTATTTCTATTAAGAGTGCTGTTAACAGACCAATCTTTGTGCCTCATAACATCCTCTGGTAGTCACCTCCACACTCACTAGTCCCTGAAAAAGCTCAGCCCTACACACTGTGGATTTGCATGAGCATGTTCATTCCAAGCATTTTACTGCCAATTGGAGCTTTATCACCATGAAAATAAGCATAAGTGCCATCTGTGAATATATAAATTAATTAAGGCAGTTGCTAGGTAACTGAGCACACAGCAAATTATTAATTCAGTATTAAGGAAGATATTACTCAGTAATTAATGTTAAGATATAAACTCTCTCTCTCTCTACTTACACTCTGTATTTTATTCCTGGTACAGACTTTGGTATACAAAACAATTACAGAGAGAAATGCAATTAATTTCCTGCCTTTGAACACTCATCTGCATTCTAACAGATTCAGCTATGATTTGGGTGTGAAAACTAACTAATAAACCCAATAATACATTATATATGGCTAAACGATTATGACAGAAATAATGATTGTCAATTACTTCCCTTGATATTGTAATTGCGAATATTAATGGCAATTAATAGAGTTTACATTACTATACTTATTTTGTGTAGAGAGGAAAAATGCCATATTAATTAGGCTACAAAAGGGGTTTCATTTAGATGCATTTGGACTTTTTGAATTGATTCGATGATTCAAGGAAAAGAACCTACCCAAAAGAACCATTTGCTCACAATTGTGGATGTTGTAAATTATTTAACAAAATATTGTCTTTTATAGTATTACGCTAGGGCTGGGAGATAGAGCGAATATTCATGATCTAATCGCGATGATTTTGCTGATGATATATCGTGGTGATTTTAATGTGCTTTTTATTTGGCCATTAAGTGTCATCAAGAGCGCATCAGGACACTAATTTAACGATCCCTTAGGGCTGTGCAATTAATTCAAATAACATGAAAATGGTGATATTGTCATGTGTAAACTGCTGCGATTAAAGACAGATAAACATTTTCGGTGTGTGCTTCTGAATAATCTGGTGACGTGCTGTTCTGTGCAAGCGTGGCCGGACGCTCGCGATGCCTTTAGCACTTTTAGAGCAGTTCACATGTATTGTGAAAGAAAAGTACTCCATGTAAGCATTCGCTCAATTCCAAACATGAGAAACCACTACAAGTCATTAAACAAATCTACAAATGCAGAAAAACAGAATCGTCATGTTAGTACGACTTTTATAAATTTGGCTAATTCGTATGATATCATGCGACTACACTCCTTTGAATTCCTACGACTTTTACTACAGCCAATGAAGTCGCTGGACATCGTGGCTATCTAATATGCGACAATTACTTGCTTCAGTCACACACAACAGCTTCCTATCATGTTTACACACTCTACTGATTGGTTAAGTTCAGATAAGGGGTTTGGGTAAGGGCGTAATATTAATATGTCCTTACATTCACATTAGACATCCAGGAATTTACACGTAATGAAGTCGTACGAGTTTATGCGAACATCTTGCAAGACCATACAAAATAGCCAACTCCTAAATTATGTACAAATTTTCATGAGATCAAGTTGGAAAAGGAGGAAAGGACAGCGTTTCACCAGATGCAGAACATTGTAAACTACCGGCCTGTACAAACTGCAATTTTAGTGTCAAAATAAACGGTCCAGGTGAAGGTGAATTAAATAGGACAGAAATATATTACTTTATTACTTTGAGGATTAATTGGTTTTAAATGAATGATAATTCAGTATTATTTTATAATAATGAACTTGACTGGGTCAAGTAATAATTTAGTACTATGCAGTATTCAACTGGGTTCATTAAAGTAGTTTAGAGTAGTTTTTGCACACCTTATATATGAAGGTAAATAATACTTTTTATTAAGCTACCATGTATCATAGTATAAAAATAAATATGAAATTGCATATCAATACTGAATAAAGATTTGAAAAATACTTTGCTACAATGGCTGTTTGGATGAGATGATTGTTCCTCAAATAAAAAAAAATAAAAAAACACTTTTTACCTGAGCCATACATAAAAATACATAATTATTGAGATATTTAGGCTATTAAATATTATCAATAAGCTGAAAAGCATTGAGATTACATTTTTGTAGCGATATCACACAGCCCTATATCAAGCTTACCATTTTTCTCATACATAAATGGGTCTTTATACATAAAGAAAATAAAAATAAACACTATATAGCCACATTTATATTTTTGTATGGGGATCATCATATTTGTGAGTCCTTAAAAAACAAGTTTAAAAACCCCTGGGCTACACATCCAAAACAAGCCGAGAACTGTGTTCCTGATGGCTTTTTATTGCTGTTTTACACTTCAGTAAATCAAGACCAAACAACCAACTTTGCATTAAAAAAAAAAACTTTATATTTTTTATAAATTATAGAGAGAACGCAACGCAACAATACTAGAATAATATGTTATGATATGCCTTTAGATTCCCTTAAATGCCTCTAATTCGCCATTGCAACGGGCTTTGTTTTTTCCATTTCCATAAACAAAAAAAACACAAATACATTGCTAGAACAGAAGTAGGCTAGATCTAAATAAAATGCAATAATTTACAACTGCGGCAGCTCTAATTGTAATCTTGTGACCCGCACACACACACACACACAAGACGAGACAGTCACAATGTCGATGGGAAACTGCTTTATTCACAAAGCAAAGCAGGCAAAAATACAAACAAGGGCAAATCCAAATGAGAATGGTCAGGGAAGCGTAGGGTCAAAAGCTAGGGAATCAAAGTAGTGTAAAGGGGCAAATCCGGGAGAGAGTGGTCAACGAGAGCGGGAGGTCGAAGCCGGGAAAACAGTTAACAACTAGGGCGTAGAACTAGACGGGACTAGCGGGATCAAAGACAGGGGAACAAGGGGAGCTGCCTTGCTAAGGGGTAAACCAGAGGAGTACAAAACTAGACGAGACTAGCGGGGGGCAAGGATACGGGAAACTAAACACAATAACCAACAGGAGTGAGACGAACGGGTTGTGAAATATATAGGGGCGAGTGCAGGTGTAAACAATGATAGGTGATGAGACGAGTGCAGGTGAAACTAATGTGCAGGAGTGCAGATGACGCGAGTGCAGGAGGTCATAATGTTCTGGGGGATTGGAAACGCGTGAGAAACTCGAGGAAGGGAGATTGCCTACGAGCATGTGAGCGAGTAGGAGCAAAGTGGGCGTGAGGGCTCGAGCGAGCTTGAGGAGTGAGTGTGTGTGCGACGAAGCGGGGATGGGGCAGAGGAGCGGGGTTCGTGACAAATCTTCACTTTTTTTTCCTCTCTCTTTCAAATAATTGTGCAGCCCTACTACCTTACACTAATGGAAATATAAAACTTTAGGGATCAGTTTCCCACCATTAGATCCACCACTTCCTCTATTCCCTGTACTCACAAAAAAACAAAGACAGAGAGAGGCAGACAGACCAATGACTGGATCGACTCCAACAAATCCTCACCACAAAACCATCTTGAATGTCTACAGTAGAATTCTCTGCAGCACAAAAGAAAACAGCAGGCCTCATCACTGGGGTCTCAATTCTGAGAAAGAGAGACTTGGACCTGATATTATCCTCCTTGATCCAAAATGTCCACCATCTGTAACAGCTGGATGTCAGCCGGTTAAGAACATTTGGGCCAGATCCATTCAAAACAGGGCTCTAAATTCGGGTTTGAACAGCATTCACAAATCACAAGTTGGGCAGCTCTTTGCCAGCGTTATCATGAAGATTGAATAAACACTTAATCGCAAAGATGCCAAGACAATAGATGTAATTCCCAGACAGAGCACCTGGCCAGTTGTTGACTTTCAATCCAGCATCAATAAACAAAGCACACCCCCACCTCTGGAAATGTTCAGCATCTTCCTCACAAAGGCAAACAAACCTGTGGCTTGAAGCATTTTGAGAGTAGGTGAGCTATGCTACTTGCCTGAAACAGAGAGAGACATTTATTAACATGTGTGACATTCTAAAACACAAGAGTGCTGAAATCACAGAGACACAGCCAAGGAAAATGATGACTTTGCAGTTGAGCCTAAAACTCTGTGATTTATTAGATTCACCTAAGCCTTTGAAAATGTAAAGAGAAATGGCATTTTGATCCCATGTAATCAGTCAAAGAAGAAAGAGATCCGGAAGTAAGAGATTGAAATTACTAAGTCATGTCGCTGAATATTATTCAAACTGGACAAAGGTCAAATAACTATTAGTTCAGGCAAATAAAAGAATCTCGCTGACTTACTGAGGAGGAGAGCATTGAAAATATTTCTTAATTTATTTTAATGCTCTCCATGCACGTTTTATCAGGAATGAGGTCAAATATGTTTTGCAAAAGATAAATGTTTTTAATACAGATGTAACAGAGATTGGCTTCATTTTTATAATAGAATTTTACTTTTGACATTTGTAACATACAGTTACTGCATGTACAAAATATCAAAGTATCAAGTAATTAAAAGCATACTTTTAAATGAATGTGTATCCATCTGGGAGATTAAATAAACCTACAGTAAAAGGACTATTCTAACTATTCAGGAAAAGACAAAGCTTTTTAAGCTTTCATTTATTCACTCTAATAAGAGTGATTTATTATGTATTAACAGAGAACCAAACAGATTATTGATCAGCATTTTTAGTTATTTTACTTACCAAATAAATAAATAAAATGAAGAAAATAAACCTCGCTTAATAATTTTCGCATGTGCTTCACACTGATCAAATGCGCCCTCTGGTGGCGGTTTGTACTACACACTAGATGTGAACACTGCAACCACAAGTACACACTTGATTGACAGCAATCATAGTTCATCATGTTTTACTGAGACAATATGTTCTAAAAACGTATCTTTTAATATATAGACTATACAACAACACAAAAAACAGTGTCCCTTAATTCATGAAAATGCTCCAAAAACGTTAACATTGTATAGGCTATTTAAGTTATTTATTTGTATTATTATTATTTTTATTTTATTATTATTTATTTATTTATTTTCAAAATATTCTGACAGCAAGATTTGTTGAATGAGGTAATTTAAAATACGTCTTACTAATTAAATTAAGAATTTTGAAATCTTTTTAATTAATTATTCGTTGACTGTGGCGGCTAATAGGTCCACCAAGTTGCCAGTTTCATTGCAGTATGAATACTTGTAATAACAGGTATTTTAGCGGAAAATATGGTTATCGTTGAACGTTCTTTGTTTAAGAATATCTGGTTTAACCATAATACTGTCTAACACAACATCCTACTTGGCAATTTTTATAACTTGTTAGTACTTAAGCTGTAGCGTTTAAGCTGTCACTTCCTGTTTATGTAGCTAATTACTGCTAACCACTGATAGCACTGCTGCTAACACAGGATATTTACTATCGGTTTCATAGGAAAGTGTCTGTTGGAACACAAATTAATATTGAGAAACAGTTTTATATATTTCAAAACCTCAAACTAATCAATTTGACTAATCAAAACATAAACCTCACCTTCCTCGCATGCCAAACTTTCAATCTGCAAATCAAAGTAATTACAACACAAGTTTTACTCTTGATATTTAAGTTTGACAGCGCCCTCTTGTGCCCATCAGTCGCTGGGCTGACCGTACATTTAACATGGTTAAGACCTCATTTTTCTCATCTGACCATATATTAACTAGCCTATTTAATTCAATTAGATAAATTGATACAAAATAAAAATGCAAAAAAAAAAAAAAAAATGTATCTCTTCCTTAATGACGAAGACCGCTATTTTTTGATGTAAGCACTTTTCATACTTACTTAGCATGCTTAATCGTTAGATATTAATACATCTTTATTATTTTTTTAATTACATTAAATGAAGTGTATTTTAAAAATAAAATTAATACAATACACATACAATAGAAGTGAATGGGGCCAATCCGTAAACGTTAAAATACTCACTGTTTTAAAAGAATAGACACAAGACATAAACAATATGTGCTAACATGATTTTAGTGTGATAAAAAGGCTAACAAATAATTTCTGTGTAAAGTTATATCCAATTTTACAATGTAATTGTAAAACTCTAATATGACTGTAAAAAGGATTTAAACAACTTTAGAGCTCAAATAACACATGAGTTTTAACAGAAAAATTAATGTAAGTGCTTTTATTAAATTATAAGCTTCAAATATCTGTCTTTAAATCCTCCAAAAATTGGCCCCATTTACTTCCATTGTAAGTGCCTCACTCGAACCTCCATTTCTGCTAATATCATTTTATTAAATCATACATTGATTTTCCTGTTAACTTTACACAGAAAAGGTGAGAAAGCGATTTCATCACACTAAAATCATGTTAACACACATATTGTTTGTCTTGTTGCTATAGCCTATTGTTGAAACATTGAGTATTTTAAGGTTTACAGATTGGCCCCACCATTGAAAGTGCCTCACTGTAACCCAGATTTGAGCTTTTTTAAAGAAAATGAGGGTCAAGCAAAAATGTATTTGCCAACTTGTATTGAACCCGGAATATCCCTTTAAATAAATATTGTGTTGAATACACGACAGACACCAGAGTTACAAACATCAAATATAAACACGAGCACATTACATCCACTGTGGCTATTTACAGGAGTGAACATGCCCTTAAGGACCCAATCTGTCTTCATTCACAAGCTCATAACTCTGTATAGAGCCGCGTTTGGCCTCTGTCCCACCGGTGCCAACTCATTGATATAGTGACAGACGTTTGTCAGTGCAGACGACACCAATCACACTGGCAGAAAATAAAACCCTACATGTATTTTAAGTGTCATTTTAACAATAAATGTTTCAAACGTAATCTAATTGTGAACACTGTAATGTCTTAAATGCGATTCCTGTTCAGAAAGCCAGAGGGCAGTGCACAACATCCACTTTACCATGTCCTCCATACAAGCACGACCCAGGGCAGTGCTGGGGGAACAGTGAACCCAACCAGAATTTGGACATTTATGTCACACTTAAAAATGTATCAATGTCATTGCATTATATATCAAAATATCCAACCAAGAGACCCACAATTTTTTTTGTTCAAAAACTACCTGGACAATTTCCGGAAGTCAAATTAGTTGAACATATTAATAGTTAATGTCACGAACTACCCTTGGAATAACTAGCACTTGTGTGAACTTGACGGGGACTGACTAAATTAATATATCCACTAATTACACAGGGAGAAAGTGAACAGTTTTTCTAATGTAAAAATATTCAGTCCCTAAAGTAATTAACTGTTGGCCCAACTTTTGAGAAATATGTTTAAACTGATACATACATCGATAGATGTCAAGAAGCTGATTTTTCCTTAAAGGCGGGATTACGGGTGGCCGCCATGTTGAGATCACATGACCAGACGAATATTAGCCTGGGCTACATTTTATTATAAAGTAGTATTTTATAAATGTAATAATGTTTTATACCTTTATTTTTTTACATTATTGTAATTATGGTATTTTATACCACTTTATCTCAGTAATCCCTTTATTATCAGACACGGGTTGCGAAATAGACCTTAATCACAGCCATTTACGTGAATGAAAAGGAGGCTGTTGTAGACCAATGGTATCCACTGTACTGTATAAAGTTCCTAGATCACATGATATTAAAAATAATAATTTCCCAACTCATGTTTTCTGGAGTTTTTTTTTTTATTAAATTTTTTTATATGGTTTGTTTGGGGGTTTTAATTTATTTATTATTGTTGTTGTTTTGTCAGCTGAACCTTCCAAAACACTTTACCGAAACAGTAGGGGAGAGCAGAGTACAAAATAACACTTTTTACAGTTTTTGAAAATGTATTTGTTATTTTTAATGAATTTTTGAACACATTGGTTTTAAACATGTCTGGTACACACATGTGGTCTGGTTTCGTGAATACAGTGTATACTATTTTCATTATCTAGCTGGGAAGAAGTGAAATGTTATAATGTGCCCCATTAGCGGAGGACGTTGTAACAGGTGAGGGGCACATTGTAACATGACCATATGTCTGACAGCTGAAAATCCACCTCTAACAATTGTATTTGGTCTAATTAATATATTATGTCAATAAAACCCACCTATTAACATTGCTGTATAAAATATGGCTTAATTTTTACACTTGACAATGAATAGACAAATAAGCCAATGAATAGGCCAAAATTAAGAAAGCAAATAGATGAAGACACACATAAAGGGGGATTATATCGCATATAGTTAGTTCTTAACGCAGTTAGTTTTGCAACTGGGATTTAAGCCTGGCTAGTCACTTCTGTTGGCTAAGCATTAAGCGACTACACAAGATGCTAGCTAACAGACTGAAGATTAAAATGATATCAAGTTTTCTTCATTTTAAAAAAGCACCAAAAACAGAGATGAAAATTAACTTTCATGTGAAATGTAACTTTTGCTACTCTTAAATTAACTTTTGGCAATATCTTCCAAGGCTTTTTGAAGTTTGGCACAATTTCTCATCCACGCAGTACTGATATGGCAACAGTTCAACAAATTACGTTTCGTCATACAAGTTTGTGTGGAAACACTTAAAACATGTGTATTACTACAAGCCCATGTTAGTGTGTGCCCCTCTCTCCCTTACAACCCATTGAAGAGACTGTAGTCTTTCCCTCACAGCCTTGTCATTCCCTTCAAATAATTAAAGGCACTACTGTTAATTAAAGGTGCACTCTGTTATTTTTTCCACATTAAAAAAGTTTAATTTCCTAAAGACATGAATTTTGCAAAATGTAGGAAATCATGACCACTCACATTAAAGTCTCCAGTCATATCATAACCTTATAAAAGCTGTTTTATTCTACATGGAGAGGGTCCTCTCATGGGGGCTGCCATTTTAAGCTAAGCGTACAATACCTGACTTTCAGTCGGCATCCTGCAACTCACAGTTCGGTTTTTCGTTGTGCTGGTGCGAACACTTCAGGACTGTAGTGTATCAACTACAAAACCATTTGTCCCCGACTAAGACCGTGCATACCTTGTATTAAGATGAGTTTTGGGTGATCCGATCACATGTGTACAAGCGAGACACATCACCGTTACATTTATTGTGCCTGCTCATGCATTTGCTTTTTTAAAATTTCTGATCGAACGCTTCTTCCATTGAAATCCGAAAATCAGCCCTTAGCGCTGTCCCGTTTCAAACGGATTACCAAAAATGCATCTTAAAATTAAGATAACAAACTTCATTCACAAACTCGTGCAGTTTATTCTTGATACCTGTAACAAAACATGAAAGAGTGGTTCTCGCCAGTTTTCGTGCTTTAGTGATACTGATAATAATGAAGCCAGAGGGTATAGCGAGATGTGGGTGAAGTTTCATTTTATAATATTCTAATAATTGTTTTGTATTCTGCTTCCTAATACCTTGCCCTCCTCTTGCGCTCTCTCTATATTTAATTGGCTGTGGCTCATTGTCGGTCTCTTGCTCGTCGGGGTAGTGCGCACACCTGACGACAAGACGTCTAGATATCAAGCAGTTTTGAAAACTGTCGAAGTGTCTGGGACTCATCTCGGCCTGTCGCTGGAGTGCGCACACAACAAGACCTTTCGTTGTGAGATCTGAGACTTCTCACAGACCAGTCGCCGACTCAAAACATCAAAGGAGACGAGCTGTAGTGTCCACTAGCCGAATACGACTTGCTTAATCTCATTAATTAAAGTAATCATGGCTGACTGTGAATACAACATTTCTGAAACTGCACCTGAAAAGCATCTGAAACTGAAAACTATTGATTTTAAATGATGCTGCATCCAAGCCGCTAGGTGTCAGTGTAACTCCAAGATACACTAAGACAAAAATGACTGAGTGCACCTTTAATCATTCAGAGTAGCACCATATTTGTTTTTTTGGACAGAGTTACAGTCAGTGGTGTGCAATTTTTGAAGCTGTATAGAGGTCCTGGATCACATCTGCTTTTCACAACGTGTGTTTTCTGAATTTTTTGTCTCCTGAAATTTTTGCTAAACAATAGATATCCATGAGCTGAAAGATCAACACCAATTTAAACAACAGTAGGCTATAAGCCATTGAATAGGCTGTATGTCTAGACCATCCCTCACAGCCTCGCTTTCATTCCCGTCATAAATCAACTATGGTACTATTCTGAATAAGCTTCATAGGCTGTGATTATTGGCAAATGCTAAAATAATTTTGTTCATATGCACTATTTAATTCTATATCATTATATGAATTAGGATTATGCTTTTGCTCTCATAGACAAAAACTTATACCTTGGCCCTGAACATATAAGGCCTCTGACCCCCTGCCGTGCCTGTGGACTCAAAGGGCCCTGCCTTACCAGGATTTATGATGAGGAACCCCAAACAGCAGGAAGTTTCAGAAGCAGTAGTCTGACTGCAGTCAGGGGCTCCAGCAGGGCAGTAAGTTGTTTCCTGCCACCCTTCCATTTCTCTCCATGGCTTTATACTGCAGAAGACATAAGCCACTGGGCAGCACATACAGGAAACTGATGAGCTTTCCCCGTAAAAATAAGCTTCTGGTGACCTTGCAGTTGCAAATGTGTACACATCTGTCATACATTTTCACATAGTTTGACATCTAATTTAAAAGCGTCGTTTGAGGTTCCAGAGACTCTTTTCAATTGTTTATGACGAAACTAAACATTTATGTCGCCAAGAAACCTTTCTATTAAACAAAATCAGATATTCCAGAATTTTTTAATGCAAGTAAACCTTGCTTAATTTGAAAATATACAATCAAACACACTCAGTTCATTATGATAATTAAGGTAATCCCTTTTATCTTTCTTTGTCAATTAAACATTTTGTGTCATTCCTTCTCTTAATTTACATGTGTTGTTTTTGCACTGTTTTTGTTTTGTAGCAATAAACGCTTTGGCAATGCAAACACACAAATATTTATCATGCACCTTAAAACTAAAACAGAAGTGCATTATGTTATTGAATATTGCTCTTGCTTTTTTCTCTCTTACTTGCGCTATGTCTCTTTAACAAAGACATTTGCCTTAAAGAAGCTAAATGTCAAAGTTACAGTCAGTAATCATCAGTGGAACAGATGCCATACTGCCTGTGTCTTTCAAATAACTTAACATGTGTTTGTTAAACATTTGGTTTCCTCTCCATGTGATGCAAGCCTCTCTATAGAAGGCTAAAAGCAAACCAGGTGCGGACAAGCTGACCTGAAGAGGTCAGAAGTGGAAACATGCAACACAAATTTTTATGTACTGTTTTTTCTCGCAGCATTCTAATGTTTGCTAATCAAATGCAGCATGTTGAAGCAGTACATAATGCTTAGAAGAACGAACAGTGCAATACTTACATCTGTTCCAAACAAACAAATCTAGACCTTCTTTGTGGGAATGCTGTGATTTCCAAGACAGACTGAACGGGAGTGGGAGAGGATAGGGAAAGAGGGAGACCTAAACAAAGATGTGTCTGGTGGTGAGACCATCTGCTCAAGTTTACAACCCAGATTCTCCCACAATTCCTGGATTCTTGTACTGTTGACTATGTGCTACTGTCATTTTGAACATGATATATTGAATAGAAAAACTTTATAATCTCTCGTCTTTTATAATATTCCAGAATAAATCATTACTGAATACCATTTTAATGGAACTACTCTTATAGAGTATTCCTATTAATGGAAATTTCTTTCAGAGCTGCTCCACGGCTTCAAATTCCTCATCATTCAGATTTACGCATTAAACCCATTCGTGTTGTTTCTGAAATTATTTTCAGCCCAGAATTTCAGAGCATGGAATGTCTGCCCTGAAAGCCAGGGGATTTCATGGATATTCAATAAAGGAATCCCTCGCTCACAGATCGGCTCGCTCCTGAAAGTGATATCACTTATTCTCGGACACTTTACGATTGAGATGCATGTGATGGGCCGATTTTTCCATCGGACAGATGTGCCCGCTCCTTTCATTGCCAGCTGGGTTGGCCTGCACATAGATGGTCTGTGTTTGCCATTGGATCACAGAGCCCTCTGGTTTCAAACGCTGCCAGATAAGGAGTCCTCCGGGGATGCTGTAATTCTAAAGGGCCCCATTGTGCCATGTCATGGTCATGCTGTCTGTACTCCGATCAGCGCAGAACAGCGTGCTGTCAGTTAAAATGTCCTGAATGTGAGTGGATTAGCACTTTCTACACATCTACCTCGGCCAGGAAACTCAAGAAGACTTTTAAAGCAAAATAGGCGCCGATAAGTCGCCATCGTAAATTTGAGGACACATACTGACCAAAAACAACCCTGCAATGCAATAATGTCTTCCTAGCCCAGGGGCATGACAGTGAGGTCAGCAGGTGGGTGCCTTTGGCTGACCTTTTTATTCTGTGCCTAAATTATCAGAAGTTGTCTTTCAATTTAGGAAAGCACAGATGGATGTCGTTACCTAAGAAAACAAGGACAAAACTTGACTTTTTGATTAAATAATATTTTTATTAAAATATTTGACAATCTGTGATTGTAACTTGGTTGTACTGATCTGCAGTGTTGGGCAGGTTACTCAAAAAATGAATCCACTACAAATTGCTAATTACGTATTTAAGATTGTAATCAGATTACTTTAATAATTGCTTTCTAAAACACTTTTCTGCACAACAAATTCTAAATAATGTCTATTTGTTTCCTTGTTCATTGTTACACACAAGTCATACACTCAGCACCTCACATTTCTCCTTCACAATGACTCGTTGAGGGGCCATAATTCATGTATTCTACATAAATAATACATTAGAAAAAGCATAACCCTATAATGTACTTAAAAGTAATTAATTGAATAGTCATTACCTTATAAAATAAAAGTCAGTAACTGTAATCTGATTACAAGAAATTCAAATGTAATGCATTACACTACTATTGACTAAAAAAGTGATTATATTACAGTATCAAATTACTTTTGTAATTGGATTACACCCAACACTGACCAAAATGTAATCAACTTACTAATTACTTTTCTTTTAAGTTACTTTCTTTTGAAATGTATTCCACTACAGATTACAGAATACATGATGTAAAATGTAATTTGTAATGTAATCTGTTAGATTACTCAAGGTCAGTAACGTATTCTAAATACTTTGGATTACGTCTTCAGCACTGGTAGATTTTTTCATTTGTTTTGAGGATAAAAAAACTCTAATAGGCCCTAATATCAAAAGTCTAACTAGAAAAAACAAAAAATTATGATCCAATGTGAATTTTCTTGATAAAACAATATGATCGTTCCTGGTAACATGTGCATGTAAAATGGCTAGAAAGAGCATTTTAGCTTAGCATAAAGCTGACAATTTACACAAGGTTTATTTATATTTCTTCTGCTCCAAACTTACTTAAAACGTACATCTCTGTCTGCACGTATGTAACACATAATGAAAAAGTGTTTCAGCGCTGTTCTTTGGATCGCATAATTTATATGTATAAATGTTTTCCATCTGAAAGGACTAAATATTAAATAAAACAGATGACAATAAAATGCAAAGTAATCTCTTCAGTAATTTTTGAATGTAACTGTATTCTAATTACCAATGATTTAAATTGTAACTGTAGTGGAATACAGTTACTAGTATTTTAAATACATAATCCCGTATTTAAATGTATTTCATTGCTCCCCAACCCTGATCTCCAATACTCCAGTGTGTGTAATTTCAGACCAGAGAAGTGAGACGGTTACTGAGATTAACTGTGCGGTTAGTT
The DNA here is from genome assembly GCF_025860055.1 of Xyrauchen texanus. Lineage (NCBI taxonomy): Eukaryota > Metazoa > Chordata > Actinopteri > Cypriniformes > Catostomidae > Xyrauchen > Xyrauchen texanus. The sequence goes on along the minus strand of NC_068300.1, from coordinate 11,370,369 downwards.
TCTGCACCATGATTAGCATAGAATTAAGTGAGCATTAAATAACAGTCATCAGAGCAATAATACTAAGTGCAATGCAATTGAAACCTACATTTAGAGGTGAATTTGGTCTATGATAGGCAATATTAACAGAGTGGTCAATTTTTATGCTAGGAGAAGGTCACTCAAACCACATTTGCGGATAGACATTAAATAAATCTTAGAAATAACTCTATAAACTAAGATGTGTAATTGCATGTCAAATTTTTAAATAGAGTACTTCCATGTAGCTTGAAACAAACACTGTTTGTCTATTTACACTGTAAAAAATGTCTATAATTTTAACGGTAAAAGACTGTAAAATGCTACAGAAATAAAATGTTAATTGATTAACAAATATTACCTGTAAAATATACAGTAATTTTTTTAAATATATTTTAAAAGACAATACAGTAGTTTTACAATAAAATTATATAAATTAAAAAACATTTGATGTAAAAAGTATGCTTCTTTTTTAGTATGATTAATGGCAAAAATGTACATTATATTACAAGAGAGTACATGTACTTTATACAGTAAATTATTGTTAAAATTACAGTAAAAACTATAATCAGGCGTTCCCTGCATGACCCATTACATTTAATTATATTTTATGGGAATAGCAGTTTCTTCTTATTTTTATTATCAGTTACCTACATTGTGGTGTTCTGCGTTATATCTGATGTAGTTTAGTTAATGTTTACTGCATTATTTAAATCTCACATGTGTTACCATGACAGTGTTTAGTGTTTGTGTGAGTGACACTGAGCGCTGTCTCTACATGTTTATTGCTCATTGCTCCTAGAAGAGCCACTATTGATGAACTTCATGTCATCATGTGACCTTCTGTAGTAACTACAGTGATTAACAAATACCTTATAAAGTAAAAATCTGATTTTTACAGTTTCAGAAGTTTAATATCAAGTTTATGACATATTTTTACTGTAAATTTAACAGATTTGTTTTTTTTAAATTGCCATCGTAGTCATTTAAATTACAGCAGTTTAAAATGTAGGTTACAGGTTGTTCTGTACAGTTGTTTATATTTTAACTGTATTTCTTCTACATAATCTGGAAACCACAGCTGACATTTTTTTTTTTCTAACAGTGTATTGTTAGCTCAACAAGATCAGTTTAAAAAGGCTTGGCATTATCACTCTATATTATCTCTCTTTCTCTTGCTCAATCTTTCTTATGCCCATGTGAAAATTAATTAACAGTCTACTTATGGAACACGGCAAGCGTCGAAGGAGCACAAATCACACATCATTAACAAAAGGCAGAAAACTGCCATTTTGTAATTTAAGTATAGATCTGAATCAATATTTAGAAGTCCCAGTAGGTTACATGGTGTATGACACGAATGAGGCATTGTGCTTTTCTTTGTTGACTGCAGGACAAAAGCACGGAGGATAAAAAGGAAGGAAAGTGCAAGATCGTACACCTATTCACTGTAATCCATATTATCAACTGAACAAATGCAAACCTTATTATATTAAGATATCGTGTTAAAGGAATATTCTGTGTTCAATACAAGTTAGGGGCAATCATCAGCATTTGTGGCATAATATTAATTACCACAAAAATGTATTTGGCTTGACCCTCCTTTTCTTAAAAAAAAAAAAAAAACATCTGTGTTACAGTGAGGCACTTAAAATGGAAGTGAATGGGGCCAATCTGTAAACGTTAAAATACTCACTGTTTCAAAAGTATAGACACAAGACATAAACAATATGTGTGCTAACATGACTTTAGTGTGATAAAAAGGCTTGCTAACCTTTTCTGTTTAAAGTTATATTCAATTTTACAACTTTGTTGCCATGATGTTGTAATATAAACAAAACCCTAAAATGACTGTAAAAATTATGATTTAAACAAATTTAGAGCTCCAATAATACGAGTTTAACAGACGAATTCATGTGTGTTTTTATAAAATGCTAAGCTTCACATTTCTGCCTTCAAACCCTTAAAAAATGGGCCCATTCACTTCCATTGTAACCTAAATTTGTGCTTTTTTTAAGAAAAGGACTGACGAGTCGAAATATTTTTTTGTTGTAATCAACATTATGCCACAAATGCTGTCGATAGCAATTTTAGCATAATGTTGACAGAAAATAATTTTGTACAATTATGTATATATATAGTAAAAGTCACTATAGTAAGGCACTTGCATTGTAAGTCAATGGGGCCAGCCCATAAACACTAAAATACACACTTTTCAGTAGCCACACAAGACATAAACATAACACATGCTAACATGATTTTTGTGTGATAACATTTCTGTTCGAAAATATTTAAGGCATTACGTCATCATCTCAACAGAGTTGTAATTTTAGATATAACTTTACACCGTTGGGGTTAGTTAGCAAATGTATCACACTAAAATCATGTTAGCATGTATGTTTACATCTTGTGGTTTTTAAAACAATATATTTTAACAACTGGACCCATTCACCTCCATTGTAGGCTATAAGCACCCTATCGTAACTGCGATTTTTGCTTCTTATGTCAAAACTGCTGTCGATTGAGCTTAACTTGTATTAAACCCGGAACATTTCTTTAATGCAAAAAGATCGGTTGAAGCCACGCCTAAGTCTAGTGTACCACAAATCTGAATGAAAGTACTAAACTGAATATTTATGATTTAGATGCCCAGATTTTTATAATTAGAATGTCCTTAAGGGGTGTAATATTTCAGTACTGAAACTCGTCATGCATGCGCACTGTAAATAATACATATCAAGTAATGTAATGATTTGCTCAAAGCTAATTTAAAAAAGCCCAATGAATCAGTTCATAGAGCAATACACACTGACATTTACTCTCTGATCATTCTACTCCCTGTCTCCAAAAGCTATAGCACTAGAATCGGGTCGTTCAGAGCGAAGTTTGTTATTAAATGCAGCTCTAATAGGCACTCGGTATCTTCTCTCCTGCTGAGCATCTCAGGAAACCAAACCAGCTCACATCTAGTCGTCCTCTGCCCCACCCAATCTCAGCTTTTACCTCCGGCCTGTTAAAAATGAGATCAGCTCGTGGAGGGCGAGCATTAGCATTTGCATTTTATTGGAGGCATGGAGATTTAGAGCACTGGATACATCAGCTCTGAGCAGACAGAATTAGTTAACAATGCATTATCTGCCTTTTATGGCTGCCATAATTCTCTCACTCCCCCAGCTAGGGGAAGAGATGGGGGGTGGTAGAGGATTGGACATAACAGCAGACTGCTCGCTCCACAGTGGGGGCTACAAAGAGAGGTTGAGCTTTGTCTCAGTCTCAACGCTTTGCTGCACATTAAACGCAATTTTAGCCCAAATAAGAATGTCATTGCAGCATCACTGATTAGTGCGTGGGAGAAACCGCATAAGTCTTGAACAACGAGAAACAGAGGGGCGATAAGTGCCTTCAAAGGTCACATCCAATATGGCGGGACCTTGCATCCTTAATGATGGCACACATAATCTTGCACTAAAATTCAGCCAAATCATGGCATACGGGTGCTTGGTTGGTACTTTATAGCTTTTAAAGGTTCGGAATGAGAGGTGGCGAAGCCGTCACACATCTGCTAAATTGAACTTCTGAGGGCTACAGACTCTGTCCACTGATCCAAACGAAGGGATGGGGCTCAAATGCAGTGTGTGTATGTTTAGGCGGTTTGAACGGTGGTGCAGTGTGGATCGAGAGCATACTGCTGCAGTCTTCCCCTCCCAAACTCCAGCCCTCTAGCTGTTCAGTAGTCCCCTTGACAGCCATCTATTTCAGCTTATGCACAGCAAAAACCCATCTGACCACACTCATCCCAGAAATCATGCACACAGACTCCATTCCCTTCTTGCTGACTTTTTTTTTGCTTCGGCAAACAGGAAATATGTTCTATGCGTGAACTCTCATCTTTCTGTTAAACTAGTTGGTTGAGTTTGATGGAAATGTTACTTCAAAATAAGGCAAATCCTAACACTTTGCATGCAGTAGTTTAATGGACTATTTCACCCAAATTTTTTTATTATTTCATCATGTACCCAGATGTGTATGACTTACTTTCTTTATGAACAAAAACGACGATTTTTAGAACGTTTCAGCTCTGTAGGTTTATACAATGCATGTGAATGGTGGCCAGAACTTTAAAGGTCCAAAAAAGTATATGAAGTATATAAACAAGTATATGAAGGCAGCATAAAAGTAATCCATATGACTCCAATGGTTAAATCCAAGTCTTCATAAGGGATATGATAGGTGTTGGTGAGAAACAGATCAATATTTAAGTCCTTTACTATAAATTATCCGATATGCACGAAGAGGAAGCAAAAGGAGGTGAAAGTAAAAGTGGAGATTTATAGTACAATTTTAATACATTAATTATTAATCTGTCTCTCACCCACACCTATCATATCACTTCTAAAGACATGGATTTAACAACTGGAGTCTTATGGTTTACTTTTATATTGCATTAATGTGCTTTTTAGACCTTCAAATTTCTGGTCACCATTAATTTAAGTGTGAGAGCCTACATATAACAGGTCATTGGTTCGAACCCCACGGCCACCACCTTTGTGTCCTTGAGCAAGGCACTTAACTCCAGGTTGTTCCGGGGGGATTGTCCCTGTAATAATTGAATAATTGCACTGTAAGTCGCTTTGGATAAAAGCGTCTGCCAAATGCATAAAATGTAAATGGATATGATGAGAGAATTATATATATATATGTGTGTGTATGTATTTATGATGTTTACTTTCCATTCCACGGTAACACATTTTAACCATTTTTACAGCATTTATTTAGTAGTCTTGGTTAATGTTGATTTATGAAAAAAAAAAAAACTTAGTTAGTTCATAATGCATTAATGTTAACATATACAACTTTACATGTGTATAATGTATTTGTACATTAACATTAACCAAAATGTATAAGTGCCAAAAATGTATTTTGCATTAGTTGTTAGTTCATGTTAACTAATGTTAATGTATACAACCTTATTGTGAAGTGTTATCAATGCTCCTTTTCTTCCAGTAATAAATGTCTAAAATGTGACTTTTCATACTTTACTTTCTCTTACCTCCTAATGTTACATTCATTTTGCACTTCTCTTAAAGGATCAGTTCACCAAAATGAAAAATGTCATGTCATTCAAAACCTTTATGCTGTTATTTTTCCTTGCACTTTTAGAAATAAAGTTCTCAAAATAATCTTTTCAGTCTAAAACATATTATTATTAAGAGTGTGGAACAACAATTCATTTTGGAGAATCTTTGTGCAACTTTTTTTCCTGTACAACAGTTCAATGACCATGGCTGTCAAGCTCTAAAAAGGAAAAAGAAATACAAATAAAAACCCACCATAAAAGTAGTCAATATGATTTGTCTTGAGCATGATATTCAGAGACTTCTGAAGCCATAAGATGACTTTGTGTCAAATTTTGTCATTCACAATCGATCAAGACAACTGATGCCAAAACACCATTGACTCTCATGTGTCATAAACGAACACAAAGCACCAGTTTGAATATGAAAAATAGAGAATGAGAATTGAGAGCTGCATTGAAGGCGTTTCTTACGAATAACGATCACCTTTTTTTCTGTTCTTCACACAGAGCCACATGGCTTCAGAAGTCTTGGAATAGAGTGCATAAGTCGTTTGGACTTCTCATTTGATTAATTTATGGTGTTTCTCTGAAGCTTTTCAGACGTGGGCAATATGGACTGTTGTTTGGAAAAAAGCTGCGTAAAGATTCTAAATTGTCCAATTATATTCCACAGAAAAATTGCAGCATACCGGTTTGGAACAAGTTTGTGAATTTTCTTTTTGGGTGAACTATTCCTTTAAGATCACAGCCCTGGTGGAGCAGCCCAAGCGTGATGGCTCTCCAGCGTTCCATAAAGAATAAATGCAGCCTCTCGCTGGCTCTGTTGAGACTTCTGCTCCCCAGGGCTACAAATTTACTAGTGACCTCTGCATTCCATTCTAGAGCTGTGCTACTTCCACTTTTTCCCCTTTGGAAAATTCCACTGCCACTGTAAATGTAAAGGGAGGGGTTAAGGCTCAGACACCACCTCTCCGAAGACCTGGACTGTGTGGAGCTGAGGCCACGAAGGAGCTACAAACTACATTCACAATACTCTCAGTGTCTCAGAGATGTCGTACAAAAGACAAAGGGAACTGCAAACTGGAAAAAATGCAGGTGCATCTGCAAAAATACACTATTATCTGGGATATATGACTATGAGATTTAATATCAGTGAAACGGAGCATGACTGATCTATGACAACAAATGTGTTGCATTCACACAAATGTTCAACAGGGGAAGTTGCATGAAACTTGAGTACTTAAGCACATTAAAATGCATTAAGTACAGGTAGAAACCGAGAAACTAAAGGGAAAATTGCCATCAATTATTCATTTTTACATTGTTTTAAATCTGTATGACATTATTCTTCCGAATGTTTGGTGTCTTAACCAAACTTCTTTTGTATGGAGAAAAATAAATATGCAATGGAATGGTGACTGAGGCTGTCAGTGTCCAACAATTTTTCTTTTTTTTTTTTTTTTTAATGTTTAAGCTAAGGGAAGTCATCAAAATGTATAAGTTTTAACCAGACAATTTGGGCAAAATAGCTTCAGAATGTGACTAGCTGACATGTATTTTGCATCCCTGTAAAAGTTATGATAGAATTAAAATTTTGGGTGAATTATCCCAATCCTCACATATCAGTGCATTTTAATACAATGTTAAACATCCAACATAATATCTGTCCATTTACAAGCCAAATCTCTTGCTCTGAATTTGGATGAAAAAGCATTTAAAGCCCAAACTCTTTTAAAGAGCCCTAGTTTTTCTAGAATTCAACCAGTTATTTTCCAGTATGCTACACCTTAGCAATGATATGGTTCTTGAGAATAACAAACAGGCCAGAGTTGCTCCACTATGACACCTGCTGGTGCACTTCAGCACTGCGATTCAGGTTAAAAGGATTTTTCTTGAGTGGTCAAAACAATTTAAGCTCAAATAACAGCTTTTGTGGCACAATGTTTATTACATCAAAAAATAATTGACAACCCTATTGACAAAAACAATGAATCAAATTATTATTATTTTGCGGAAATCAACATTATGCTCCAAATGCTGTCAATTCAGCTTAACTTGTGTTGAACCCAGACCACTCCTTTAAGATTACTACTGAATGAGATAACGGTCCAAGTGTTGCGTATATTTATTTGGTTTACACAAATAAAAAGAGAAACTTATAAAAAAGATGAGCTTTGTATCTTACAGAGAGAGAATCTTACGAGAAATTTCAACTACAATGAAATTTATTTCATATGACTCAGTCAAAAATCCAGGTTATCAGTTCTTATATTTTCAACTATTAGTGTTGAAAACTAGATAAACTACAAAATGGTACAGGACATTAAAAAGTTGTGCACTTAACACAGTAAATCTAATGGTGCACATTTTAAAAACAACTGCAAGAACAGAGAAATCTTTAGAAATGATCATGACAGGGAAGGTTCGTTTGTTATACAACAAAAACATTAAAAAAAAAAGAAAAATGGAGAAAACTCATTTTAAACTACACAATATGTTCAACCCTGTTTGAATGTTTCAAAATGTTTCTTCCTGTTACAAACAATTCCATCTCAAAACTATTCCTCTGCTGTCGACGTGGACCATCCATACATAAAACTAATCTCATTTGTTTTTGCAAATGAAACATTGTTCTTGTATACCATTATCAGAAGCTTTCATCAAGTTCCATAAAAACAAAAATGGCACAAAAAGCACTACTAAGCAGACAACTGTCACTTGACCTTGATAAACACCATTTTATTGAGAAAAAAACTAAAAAAGTCAAATAGTAACCTGACACATGGTTAAACGATCACTTGAATGAGGACCGCTTTAGGTTCTGGAGGCTAAACTGGAAATTAGTTCACCAAATCAGCCACAAGAGGAGGTACATTGGTTGAACTTCTGAGCGAAGCAATGTAATGGGAGAATAAACAGATAATGTCTTCCATTACAAACTTCCAGAATGACGATTGTCTGTCCTTTGCATTTATTAGTTCAAGGGACGATTTTTCTAGAGACAGTTGTCGTTATATTTTTACACAGATATTAGCAGAGAAAGAGAATAATTTCAGTGATTTAATGCTAATGATTATACATCTTAATTAAAACAATCTTTGAATCTCAAAATGGTGAATTCCTCTAAAATGTTGCTTTACTGATATACACAAACCAAAAACTAATGACCGGATTTTGGCCTGTAAAGGTTCACCATTAGAGCAGTAAAGAAAAAAACAGGTTATAAAAATGAATTGTACCTGATCATCAAAATGGAGAGAAGGTAACATCAATTGGGATGCGGCTTTCAAAATGTAACCAAAAAGGCCATCACGTCTTTGTCCAGGGTTATAGATCATAGTATGGTCAAGCAATACTACAAAACCAACTGTGTGAATAAAGTTCAAACTTTGACATGTACGGTTCACGTCTACACTAGCACACAACACATCATAAGAACATAGTTGTAGGGGCACAAAATACACAAATCATGACAAAACAGAGGGAAGATCAGAGATAAGAGGGAGGGAGAGAGAGAATCACATCCCACCAATCTGCTGCAGCTACCATTCTCCGTTAACTTTTGGCTCACTTTAAGATGGCTCGAGAAGTTGTCTGATGGGAAATGCTTTTTCATGAAGGTTGGACAGAGGTTTAAGATGGGCAGTAACCTCCCTTACTAGCTGGCCGATTCTTTTTAAATGGTCCGTTAAAAGTTGGCTATGAGAGTGTCACCAGCGCGATAAAGAGGATGAGGTTTGGAGGATTTGGTTTGTTTCCTCCTCTCCTCTGCCCTTTAAACAGCCGTGGCACTCTTTTCTTTCTTGTCGCCATCTTCGTGCCAGGTCAGACGCTCCTCGTAAAAGGCAATGACGATCTGTGGGCACTTGTGATTGGCTTCTTTTGCAAGCACAAGGTCTGCCTCATCAGAGTCCTTCCTGTGGTAGGAAATGAGCAACAAAGAAAAACATTTAAATTAATTGGAGGAATACAAAATATTACAATTGTGTTCCAATTCATAAATCACCCTGCACTGTTTAAGCTTCAGTTCTAATCAATCATAAATTGGTTTATGACATGAAAATTGTCTGCATTAACTGTTCTGTTCGCCTTTAGGTAAAGGTTGCATTAACCTAATGTTTTCTGTCATTTACAGAATTTTAAAAACATTGAAAGGAAAAAAATGTAAATGCTTTGTCATTTTGACAGCTAAAAACGCTACAAGTTATGCTATCTAGAACATTTCATGGGATATTGTTAATTGTATGGGGTGAACATTGTGAGGGGGGGGGGTCATTTACAAAGGTAAATTAAATATGAGTTTAACATCAATGCACAGACAAAACAAGAAAAAATAAAAAGACGTTTGAAAACTTCCTAAGGCCACTTGAGGAAACTCAATTCAGCACTTTTTAAGACCTGCAGAAGGTCTGTGATGGAAACATGTTAACACCAACATACAGGCCTGTTTGGGAACCGCAATGGAAAGAAATGTACGGTGCAGGGAGAGCTACATCCCATATACTGAATAATGTGCTGTTGTAATGTCAGCTATAGGTAGGTACTGCTATGACCTAATTAAATGATCTAACGTTAAAAGATTTAATTGTACAGCTACATGTCCACTTGTTCAATGAGCATTGTTTTGCCGACCATGCCTCCAGACTATTGTGGAATTTTTAGAATTGCTAACATTAGATCCTGAGTGCTCATCCAAAGATGTTGGTGTGACTACAGTACTAATAGGAGCTATGTCAGTAGCTTTATTTTAAAAGTGGAAATTAATCTAGCGTAAGAGAAGCTGCTCTGACATGGAGTTCAATTAACATTAGCTAAAAAGACATAATATACAGTACATAACCTACAGAAATAACGATGTTAAGAGTCAAAACCATACAATAGCCAACAGAAAAAAAGTGTATGTCCTTACACACACATAAAAAGATACACACACACACACACACTAAGTTTACTTACACCTTACATTAAACTCAGTTTTTCACAATTCTTGACATTTAACCATAGAAAACTTTCCCTGTCTTAGGTCATTAGGATCACAATTTTATTTTAAGAATGTGAAATGTCAGAATAATAGTAGAGATAATTATTTACTTAACCTTTTATTTCTTTCATCACGTGATAAAAACACAGTACTTACCACTTCATAAGGAACATAAGGTCTCCACAGGAGTCTGTTGCTCCAATAATCTTCTCTGGCTCCAGACCTCGCTCAAATCCTCTTGCAACAAGTATCTCATCCTAAGAGGAAAAAGGATGATGCTCAAAAAAACCAATGGCTCAAAATAGGCAGATGTTTATTTTATATTTATATCTTTACAACAAAAGTTCACATATCTGGAAAAATTGTCACGCAAGAAAGAGATTTGAGCCTCTGGAAACACCAACCATACCAAAAATACAATTAAAATTATAATCCATCTTAACTTTGTACTTAAATACACCTTTAATACCATATTAATGCAAATCATTAAATTCTCAACAACCCCCAAACAGTATTTTCCTTTACTGTGTGTGCTCTAGGGCTGACCCCTGATAGTCGACTAACCATTAGTCGATGAGAAGAGTCTTGGTCGAACAAGTTGATTGGTCAGTTGGTCGAGAGAAAAAAAACAAAAAAAACTTGTAGGGTGCACTATGGGATCATTTTCATTAAGCAGGGTTAAGCCTACACAATAAAGCAAGACACCTAGATTTCAAACTTTGAACTTTTTTATTTTATTTATTTTAACTAAAATTTCAAATGAAAATGGAACAAAATAAGTGCATTTAAAATGTGTTTTGTTCAACTTTTTGAAACATGGTTTTACAACAGTTGTGAAGGGCAACATCTCTTTGGCAAAGAAGCTTCATCTGTGCATTCTTTACCCGTCGGGCATTTCATTATCCAGGAAAATATATAATGCATGTGAATACATTTGTTTGGTTCTCTCCTTCACAATATATATTAGGGCTGTCGAGTTAATGCGTTAATTCAGTGCGATTAATTTTACCAAAAAAATAACGATTTAAAAAAAATTACGCAATTAATCGCATGCCCACGGACCATAATAAGGAAGATCCCTGAAATGCAAGCTTGTAGTACCACCTGTTTACTCCAGAGGGCAGTAAGTGAAATTTCAGCTGTATGAGCAACGCACAGTTTATACAGTGAAGAAAACATCTCAGTAGGCAGAACAACACAAACATGCATCATAAGGAGCGCAAATGCGAACTAAGGGATCTCAAGAGGTGTTCTGATTTTAAAAATTTTATGTTTATGACACAACGCACCAGAGACGTCTGATGCAGGCGTAAATTGACGGGCCCTTAAACAAGCCCTCATATACACAAACTATTTTCTGATGCCCCCCCCCAAATATATATATCTTTCATTAAATTAATATCATAAACGTGCGACTAGTCGACTAATGGTTTAAATTAATGACTACTAGTCAACTAGGAAAATCTTTGGTCAGGGGCAGTCCTAGTGTGCTCTCAAACTTTCAAAACAACCAAGATGTTAGATAAATAGTTAACGATAGTGCATGCTAATTAATTTTTCCCCAAAGAGATCAAACCAAATTCTTCATTAAACAGTTAAAAATCAAAAATCAACCCTGTGGAATAATGGCTGTGATTAACAACCTCGTAACTCATTGTAGGTCTTTAAAGGTTTTTAGGCTATTGCAAAAATGAAGGATGCACCGATAGGGAATTTCTGATTTGATAATTCACAGCACATTGTGGAAAATACTGATTTTAATGTGGAAGTTGGAATTACTTGCTAATGAATTAAAAATAGATGTCATTCAAAAGCTTGGAAAGTCTTAAATGCTGCTATTTAAGGTTTAACACATGTAACTTGAACCAGAAAAGTGCCCATATTACAGATTTATGCTGATTTAAATGAGAAATAAATGACAATAGACTTGCATAGATTGTATGGTGCCCATTTATACAACCATTTAGTAAGCATCTAATCCTGTTGGCTCACAAACAGAGACAATATGAACTTCTAACAGATGTAATAATCCTTATTAAATTATCTTTGAAAATATCAGCAGCAATTCAACCATCAGTGCAATAATATTTCGATTTTCACCAATTATTGGCCAATAATATATTGGCCGCCAATATACCATGCATGCCTATTAAAACTCAATTCCACTATGGAGAGAATGCATGGGATTTATACTTATGGAACCCTGTTGCACTTTAACTTTAAAATATTGAATCACTTTGAACGGTGTGTATTTTCTTACAGAGTTAACGCTCATTTCAGTGAACAAATTTTCCAGGACATTTTATATTCCCAACAAGTATAATATTCAATGGGGCTTTTCCACTGCACGTTACAACTCTACTGGACTCAGCTTGCTTTTTGGGGGTTTTCCACTGTGGATAGTGCCTGGTACTTTTTTAGTACCACCTCAGTCGAGGTTCCAAGAGAGCCCAGCCAATACTAAATGTGACGTCAAAATCCTGCAGATCACTGATTGGTCAGAGTCGTCACTACCAGCGTCACTGGATTTTCAGCACAGGACATCAAAACGCTTGTTTTAAAGTTAGCTACAGCGATAGCAGTATAATTTGTTCACACGTCTTTCGAATTGTAAAAAGAAAGGGCTGAGCGCAAAACCACGCCGTGGTCAATAAACGACGTGCAGACGTTCCTCTCGTAAGCGATGAACGAAACAACGTAAAACGAAAAGTCTTTCAGGAAGTCTCTCAGCTGTTGGCCGCACACGGCTCCCACCGGACCTACCAACAGTGTAAGGAAAAAGTAAAAAAAAAAAAAACTTAATTGACTACAGAACCATCAAGGAAAAGAGGAAGTGGTTCGACCAAATGGACGCTATCTAGACCGGCGAGCAATGGGAGGGAGAGTGCCCTGGAATCAGCCATGGCTGGAGTCCACGTTGGAGGATTGTACGTTTTGTTACGTTAATTCTATACTTGAAACTTGAAAGCTTCACTTTATTTAGTTGACCTGCTACTGGAAAGCTTGCTTCTAAAACAACCAGGCCAATTTAACTGTTACACTTGAGGAAAATCACCATGCAACAACAGCTTTATGAAGCACAATGAGCTAGTAGCTAACAGCTAGCGGTTGTGTTATTGTTTTGTGTCGCGTTTAAGATGATGTCACGGCAGTATAGGCGGTGCAACTATGACGATCAGCCAATAATCCCACCCATGTTGAGGCAGCACTAAACTGCAGTGGAAAAGCAAGCTCAGAAAAGTAAAGCAAGTAGAGTCGAACCGTAATGTGCACTGGAAATGTGCCATAAGCAAAAATACATGTGTCCATTTAAATCAAGCTTTTATTTTGGAGTTTCTGTGTGTTTAATGGTAGATAAGTGGTTCACTACATCGCCTAGTGTGATCATTAATCCCTGTAAAGCTACGATTTAATTAATTAAATATATAATCTGTATGTGCAGCCCAGTTCAGAACGTTCTTCTCTTTGTTTTGTACTGCAGACACAGATGATCATGATTAGGTTTACTCATTTGGGATTCAATTAATCGCAGACTTTTAGTAGTTTAATTATCACACTAGGATATATTGTAATTTTAATTTTATTAATTGTCCATTCAAACATTCGTTTTCGTACAAATGTGTCATTTTCCATAAGATTCTGCGTTTTATAGCTAATGCCACTTTTATGACTAGATTCCATACGCATTTACTGCATACAACATGTGGAAACCATGGTATAAGCAGACTACGATTGTTGAATTATTGAAAATGAATTCACATTCCAAAGTGTGAAGGCCAAATCCCCATGCTACCAATTTAGGGTGCGAGTTTGTTTTAAAAAAAAAATCTGTTGTCCACCCATCATCATTGTCTAAAGTTTATGACTTAAATGTTTTTGTGATTAACACAACAGCAATGTTGGAACAAAAAAAATATATGTTGTACTTTATCAATACTTAAACTATTTAATCGGAGCAAAGCAAGATTACAGCAGAAAAAGTATGTGACAGGGATTCGTTCATGACAGTGAACCATTGATGTTGTTTCACAATGCGCAGCTGCCGGCGCAATATTTGAGGACAAATAATTATTTGTATATTTTTTTAATTTTCCATAATTGGAAAACTGCATTGCAAAATTTCAGGTTTTTCAGGACGTGTAGGAACCCTGTTAACCGCCTTACCTCCTTTTTCTTTTTGGGTTTGCTGCTACCGCCATTCTCTTCTTCTGAGTTTTTCCTCTTGCTTGTGGCACTGCTGCTACTGCTGCTTTCTTTAGGGCGGGCCGAAGAAGAGCCTGTGCTGGAGGACTTACTGCTGGGTGTGCTTCCACTGCTTCCCTTTTTATAGGTCTTCATGAACTCTGAAATGAGCTCCGGACAGTCCAAGTTCTTCTCTGGTTCCCAGGTATTGTGTTTCCTGCAAGCAATGCAAGATTCATGCAGATCAGTTAACGCAATCAGATTTCCTTATATCATAGGTCTTTGTGCATGAGATACAACTATGGCCCCATTTCCACTTAGTTACAAGATGCGTTTCAGGTGATCCGATCTCATGTGGTTTGGCGAGACATGTCGCCGTTTACACCTGGTCACTTAAATGAGTCTCCTGTGACCACTTGTATTTGGAGGGGAGGGTCACTGTTTCATGACATCATACATCAATCACTATGTCAGTGTGTTACTACATGATAATAAAGCACAACAATGTCAGATAAAACAGTGCGCTGTTTCTCCAAGATACGGTTGAAATTTAATCGAAGCACAAACGCAACAAGCTAAGCAAAACTTTGTTATTTTAATGGTATATTAGGTGTTTATGCTTTTCATCTGTGTTGATATAAGACACACTAAAGAAGATCCATGAAACTGTTGTGATTGTGTATGTACCCGTTTTAACACTTTCCAATCAGATAGTCAGTTCCTATTAAAGCTGGTCGTAAACAGCGAGTTTAAACTCTTGTTTTAACGCAGCAGTTGATTGACAGGTAAGGGGTGGCGCTTCACTGCACGCATTCAGCACGGATTAGCTTTTACACCTAAAATGTGATGTGGACACATGCTTTTTTGGCTATTCATATGTGGTGTTTATGATTTCATTGAAAAACATTTTAGACCTGTATTTAGGACTGACCATATGTGATTGGATCACCCGAAATGCATCTTAATACCAGGTGGGAATGGGGTCAATGAAGTTCGCACACTAAACTAATTTGCCATGAATACATGGAGTGATCTTTTAAAGAACAGTTTTGGCATTTTTTTATGTGTGGTAACAATTTATATGCATGTAATGCAAACATTCACACAGAGTAGCCTTTCAGACAACTTCTAGAGATGTGAAAACAGACATACTGTATACAAATAATGTAAACCAAGACTTACTCTGAAAAGCCTTTCCACTTCAGGAAATATTCCACCCTGCCCTTCACAACTCTCCTGTCCAAGACCTTCTCCACCACATACTCTTCCTCATCAGAGGACCCAGCATCCTCATCTTCACGGTTCAGGTTGTTCTTCCCCATGGCTGATTTTGAACTTATTCTTTCCTATAAGCAACAGCGGCCGTGTGCTTCCTGGTTTGGGAGGAAACCAGTCCCACTGAAAGCGAAAAAGGCAATACAATGAATGAGATTTAAGGGTAAACTTCTGTTAGCTGAATTGCCATGGCAAAGGTCAATATTTGTGCTTTTTCTACACTCACCTAGTCTTTCAGTGCGTGACCTCAGAAAGTGCAGAGATGATCCTAAGTTACAGCAAAAAGGCTCCCCTAAGTAAACAAAGTCAATGTAAGAATAATTACATTTCATGATTTTCAAGCCTTGAATGAAGAAAAACTAAGAAACGATTACTTAAAATAACAGCTTTTGCGAGGTGTGGATACTAAAAAAATACTACTTGATATGCAAACAATGCTGCACACACTGTTATCAGAATAGATTGCATTGCATGCTGCCTGATCAACCAACGATAGGTCGAGCAACCATTCTGGCCATTCCCCTGGTAGGCCATGTTACAAGTCCCATACTCATTTACAAAGACCCATATATATATAAAACCAACCTTGCACTAGAAATAGGATAAACAAGCCATGTGTTCTTATCATAAAGCCACTCAGGAATCTTAGCGAGCAAGGCCAAAAACTGTTGGAAAAAGCCTTGAAAATATCACGTTATCGTAATTTCATATTTCAACTAAGAAATTAGTAAACAACAGCACGTAAAAGCATGGTATCAAGTGTGCACAGTATATCCACAACATCAGAGTAAATATCACATCGTAAACCGTTACATGCAGTGCTAGGAGCATGCTAACATTTTGGCTGAAGAAATACCATTGAGTGCTACCGTTAGCATGGCTAAAAGCTCGCCCTACAAAAGCAACAAAGCACAAAACAAAACAACGGAATACAAACTTGTTTAAGAAACGATTGTATACTCTTTCGGTGTGGTGTTTGTAAATAACAACCCAAAAGTAATCTCAACTAACCACTGCCTGCAAAAACAATGCCCTCTTAGCAACACCGTGGGCCGCGCTGAACAGAACAGATTTTTACCTGATCTTATCATCTTTAAACAACACTGACTGTTTCAATCACTTCCAAACGGCAAGGACGATTTACTATAGCATTATCTGAAATTAATATAGCTCATTATTTTATACTCACTGAGAGGTTTTCGGCGTTTTTCTATTCGTGCTGGATAATGGGCTGCGACGGCGCTTCTCTGCACGGAGTTTGCTGTTTTTCGCGCACGCATCCGTCCCAGTGGCGTGTTCAGCCAATCAGCGCGCGCTTGCGCGGGCCGCTCTCGCGCCAAAAACGGCGTCTTTTTTTCTTAACACGTTGTAATGATAAACATATAAATTATGTAGTTTAAGGGGAAAACATAAGGTGTGTGTGTGTGTATATATATATATGCATATATCTGTGTGTTGGGTGTAATGCCTTACTAAATAATTAATATCTATAATTACATTTTTTCATTTCAAAAAGTAAAGTAAGGAATTACTCTGAATTTGTCTGTAATTTAATAACAGTTACTTCTGATGTAATTGTGTTAAATACTGTATAGGCTACATAACAATTCTATATTAAACAATAGTACATTTAAAATAGAAATGTAACGTCTCATGTTAAAATGTATGTTTTCTAATTTAATGCAGCCCCTTTACATTCTTTGACCAGTTCATGAATAATATATTTATTAAATATGATTTATCTGAAAGAATTAAAAGAACAGTTTTATGTCTTTCCTTGTATTTTCCGATGTTGGTAAGATTTTTGGAAAGTAATTCGTAATATGTAATGCTATTACGTTTAAAAAAAAAACATTATCAAGCACCAATATCCACATAATTCTAATATGTATTAGAATTGTGTGGATATACTGCCTGGTTTAAAAAAATAATTTCAAACTGAGGTAACAATAAAAATGACTATAATTAAAAATATAAGGACACGCCTCTCCGTACGTAACGAACAGAGTTTGCCTAAATGTTTCTTATTTGCGTATTTTTTTAAACAATAATCTCAAGTTTAAGAGGTGAAAATGCATTTGAACGTATTGATGCAATAACAATAAGACGATAACTTAGAATTAAAGCCCTAATATATTAAATTCCTTGTTCTTTTTATTTCTGTAAATAACTTGTTTTGCATGAAACCGCTAAATATATTTACAAACAGCATTTCTCGCACAATGGAAGGTCACTGTAGAACGAAAGTGTTGCCTGTTGTCCGATTGGCTGATTATAGGATTGGTAGGACTCGAAACCAATCAGATAGTCCCAAAGTGCATAAGAAAAGCCATAGCGGGAAACGTGAACCAATCATCGTCTGCGGTAGGAGGGACCAGTGTTTATGTAACCTATTTATGTTATCTGCCCCACTCCTCGGTTTGTGTCTCAACAACAAGCGTGTTGCGCAGCACGGAGAGAAACAGTCACTAGGATGTCCAAAGAGGTGAGATGGGTTTACAATTATGTTGCTTTGTTTTTACGACCTTAGCTTTCTTAATACATGTGAGTTTATAACGATGTTTCCGTCTTTTCTCATTGATTTTGGATTCCTTGTTGTATGTCTTCGTAAATGGATGCAGCGTGCACGCGCCGCCATTTTAACGCTCGAAGCCGCACGCATAGGCCGTATGGTTAAATGAGCTAGTTTTGACGCAAATCGTGCGGATTTCATAGTTTTGAAGAGGCAGTCGCCAATTCAATATGACTTCGCAAACACTACGATTAGTCAGTGCTTTACTGGTGCAAAGCTTTTGCTTTATGTTGGCCATATGGCCCTGCACCAACATGGCGGAGGAGTTTCACCTCCCCAATATACAACGTGGTGTTTTAAGAGGGTTTCGAGGTATTGTGGCTTGCTTTAATGAAACAAAACGTTACCAATTAAAGCTGATGCGTTTTAACGCGGTACACACGGTGTATAAATGTAACATTGTTGCGGATTTCTTTTCAGGGTCAATCACGCGAACCGGAGCAGCTGAGGAAGCTCTTCATCGGAGGGCTGAGCTTTGAAACAACAGACGACAGTTTACGAGCATATTTTGAACAATGGGGCACCTTGACGGATTGTGTTGTGAGTTTTCTTCCCTTTTTGCAGAAATTATATTTATATTTGTGTTATGTTTGAAACGGTTTCATGAAGTAAAAGGAATGGTTTGCCCAAAAATGAATTATGTACTCGATATCAGACACCCATGACTTCCTTCTGCGAAAATAAGGAAGCTATTTTAATGAAGCTATGCATTATCTTTTCTAAATGTATAGTGGCCATGTTTTCAAGCACTAAAATGCTAATAAAGGCAGCATGAAAGTAATCATGTGGTTCAATGTGACAATTTTTGCATATGCATCAAGCACTAGGAAGTTTTAAACGAGCTTAAAATCATAATGGGCAAGGAGACTGCAGAGATCAAGATGTAAAGAGAAAATTGAGTTACATGTGGTCCATTATTGCTCAACTGTTTTGTATCTCTTCAGAAGACATTGATTAAAACATTGGAGCCTTATGGATACCTTTTTAGGTTGCCTATGGGCTTTTTGGTGCTTAAATTTGGTCCCCCATTCACTTACACTCGTTTGTGTTCCTCGTAAGAGAATCCTGTGTTTGAGATTACATGAGGGTAAGTAAATGAGACAATTTATCCTTTTGGGTGAACTTCCTTTTTAAATAACTAGGCCACATCTTCCTCTTTGTGATTTAAGTGTTAAATCCTATGGCTATTTGTGTACTTTTAGGTCATGAAAGATCCAAACACCAAGCGGTCGAGGGGATTTGGCTTCGTCACTTACTCAAATGTGACTGAAGTTGATGCTTCTATGGATGCACGCCCCCACAAGGTTGATGGTAGACTCGTGGAGCCCAAGCGAGCAGTGTCCCGTGAGGTGAGTTTTATCACCCCATGCTGTTATAGGGGTTTCAGTTACCGCATTTCCACTATGTGCGAGACTACTGGTGACCTAGGGTCAGTGGCCCCGCCGTGAGGCAAATCGAATTGCATTCCCGCCGACATCACACACACTGTCCATTTCACAAGCAAAAGGAAGCAAGGTTTGCAAAACAGGTTTTGACCTTCCCTTAGTTCAAGCTGAGGTATCCGACTCTGGAGACTAGCCAGCCCTCGAAACGTTTTGGCAGTTGTGGGAAGGTCAAAACCTGTACTCAAGTAGAAGTTATGGAATATTTCCTTAAATATGTAGTGCATTTTCTTTTATTAATCGATTGATATTTGTAAGCAAATGACTGTAACCAACATGGCATTATGAAAGACACATGTATACTATTGGACCCATGGGCAGAAAGGACAACTATAAAGCTCCCCTGTCCCTTATGCAAACAGTCACATGCACAATGTATGGAAAAACAACAAAGTACAGATACAGCAAATACTTTGTAAGAATGACTTTTTAAAAAAAATAGACAGGAGGGGGACTTTCCACCAATAGTTAAGGAGGACATGTAAAAGATAATGGTGGCAAACGAAAGGACGCAAGCAGCAGGCCCATTGGTCAAATAGTGATAAGTGGAATAAGAGATAACAAAAAGGTATATAATTGAGAACTTAGGACAGTGTATTCAGAACGGACAGCTGACTCAAGCTTGTTGGTGTTTTCAATAAACTACAACTTTGCATCTGGAACCCGCGACTCCAAGAGTTTTCCTTGCATCTTAGAGAATCTTTGATTTTCCACGACAAAGTAAAAGTACGAAATTATCCAATTAAGGGTACTTAAGTAGTGTAACTTGTTACATTTACAAATTGTATAATATTCATTATCTCCCCTGTATGGAGTTAATGGAAATACTGTCATCAGTGTTTCAAACCCATATGAATTCCATGCAACACAATTAGATATTAGACAATGTTTCCCTGAGTCACTTTTTACTTTCATTTTAATTTAAGTGAACTATCCCTTTAATGGCTCTTATCAGACCTGGATGAATTTGTCAAGAGATGGTTGGATACATTTCTTGTAATTATTAGAACATTATATATAATGCTGAAATATGAACCTATGCAAGATTCTCATAATGCTTGCTTTTGCAATTTCATAGCTGTTCCTGTGTGCATTCTTATTTCAGTGTAGTTACAGTTTTAAGAGTCGAATTTAGATACTTTTGTACAGCATGACTGTCTAGTTCTGTACATTTGATGTACACCCAAATGGTCAATTGCCCATAATCCACCACAGGGAAGACCGGCCCGCTCTGTTCTCCTGATCGACCCCAAAGTGCATTGGCCCACCAACAGCAGAGCAAAAGGCATTTACACTTGGATGTTTACATTATACAGTTAATCCAGCCGAAGTAGCTGAAATAGTTTCCAGTATGTACTGTGAATGACATGCGGGACAAAGATATATGTGCTGTATGTGCACTGATTTAAAAATGGACACTTGAAAAACAATGTCATAAGAGCCCAGTTACATTATCACTCTGAAAATTACCCGAGTAACAAGACCTGACTCTGCAAACAACTCTACCCTTACAATTGACCCTGCCTCAATCCTTGTCGGTCAGCCTTTGGTGAAGGGGTAATCGGTGGGCCCAAGGCCATTGCCAATTAGCCTGAGGCATGAAGTGCAATGGGCGTGCATCTGACCCTGGCATGCAGTTATTTGTCCTCTTATTGGAAATCCGGCCATTGAACTTTAATCCTTTTCAAATGCCTAATATCTTTTGTGGTACAATTTTTCCAGGACTCAAACAAGCCATTTGCCCATACAACTGTAAAGAAGATATTTGTCGGTGGTATAAAGGATGACACCGAGGAGCACCATCTTCGTGACTACTTCACTGATTTTGGCAAAATTGAGGCAGTTGAGATAATGGTTGACCACAAGACCGGAAACAAAAGGGGCTTTGCCTTCGTTACGTTTGAGGACCATGATTCAGTTGATCGCATCGTCAGTAAGTGTGGTTTTGTAGTTCTAACATTTTATAATATGTGCTTGCCTTCCCAATGTTTACATGGGTATCTTCCCTTAGTTCAAAAATACCACACTGTAAATGGGCACAACTGTGAAGTCAGGAAAGCTCTGTCTAAACAAGAAATGCAGAACACAGGAATGAACATGAGGGGTAAGTTGTTGTGTGTGGTTTTTTTTTTTTTTTTTTTTTGTAGAAGATTTACTTAGATGCATGAAATTATGGTTTCTTCATTTTGTAGGTCGTGGAGGTGGAAGTTTTGGTGGTAACCGATACGGCAATGGAAACGGTGGATACAATGACTTTGGAGGTGGTCGTGATGGAGGATTTGGTGGAAGAGGTATGTGCTGTTGTGAACACCCTGAAGTGTTTGGACCATGTTAGAGAATTGAGTTGCATAAATGTTTACACCATCCTTCCTCAGGAGGTGGCAGAGGTGGTGGTGGAGGATATGGAGGAGACTGCTACAACAACAACAATGGATTTGGAGGCGACGGTATGGATTTTATTTTACCAAGCATAGTTATTGCTGGTACACTAATCCGAAAGTATGGTTTCTTTGAGTATGTCTGCAAGCTTTATTTTTGAAAGGTTGCTGTGCTTTTTGTCTAGGTGGTTACAGTGGCGGTGGTCCTGGTGGCTTTGGTGGAAACCGTGGATATGGAGGTGGAGGAGGTGGATATGGCAATCAGGGTGGAGGTTATGGTGGTAGTGGCAGTGGCGGCTACAACGATTACAACAATGGCAATGGAAACTTTGGAGGTGGTGAGTAGTTGTGTAACTTTTTTTAAAGATCAACCTCAATCCAGATTGTATCCTTGTGCAAGAGAATATAACATCAACTGAGCTTGTGGTAAATGTGCATAGGTAACTTTGGAGGAGGTGGTGGTGGTGGTGGTGGTGGTGGCGGCGGCAGCAGTGGAGGTGGTAACTACAGTGACTTTGGCAGCTACAACAACCAGCAGTCCAACTATGGCCCCATGAAGGGAAACTTTGGAGGTGGAAGTGGTGGTGGAAGAAGTAGTGGCCCATATGGTGGTAAGTTAAGTTTACCTGTGTAGGTGCAGTGACCGTTTCTCTTGGTTATCAAGGTCCTATTTGTTTAACCAACTTTATCCTAAATGGTGGGCTCTCTGCCATCTTAGGTGGCTCCGGCGGCGGATATGGCAGTGGTAGCTCCGGAGGTGGATATGGCAGTGGTGGCTCCGGAGGTGGATATGGCAGTGGTGGCTCCGGAGGTGGATATGGCAGTGGTGGCTCCGGAGGTGGATATGGCAGTGGTGGCTCCGGAGGTGGATATGGCAGTGGTGGCTCCGGAGGTGGATATGGCAGTGGTGGCTCCGGCGGTGGATATGGCGGTGGCTCTGGAGGCAGACGGTTTTAAAGTTCTAAAAGGTTTGTATTGCATTCTTCAGTCTGCCCTGAATATAGACTACATTTTGCAGGAAACCTTAGTTTTTCAGGGTTAAAATGCCAACACATTAGTCTTAAAGGACTGTTAGTCTTATTTTTAGTCTTCTAGAGGACTAAATCTTCTACTCACTAACATGTAACCTTGCTGTACATCTGGTGTCGAAACAACCCTCAGGTAGTGTGCAGCTTAACATTTGTTGTTCATATTGTTCAACAGGACTGAGTGCTTTAGGAGAGGAGAGCGAGAGACAGGGCAGATGCAGGTTTACATCCTAGATCTGCTCAGCCAAACAGGTGTGGCAAGTTACAACTGCCACCAGAAGAGCTGTGTACAGTAGTGCTATCATGTGTGGGAATTCATGAATTTGTCATCATGCAGACTTATTTTATATTGTGTGTGGGAAAGCATTCCAATGAGGTTTTATGTAGTTACTTTTCAGTCGTTATGGATTTTGATTTATGTAACCAAGGTGAAATAAAAATCCTCATTTTTGTTTTTTAAAAGCTGTGGTGTTTAGTCATTTGGGTCTCTGTGGGTTTTAGTGTAGTAAACTTGAACTTAAGGATGACTGGGTTATGTAGGTCAACATTGAACCTATTCTAAATTTAGAAATTAAGCCCAACTTGAAGATAAATGTCCTCACTGGCTTGGTGTTGCTGATGTACAAAGGCAAAATGCAGTATATATCCACTTGTCAATGAGTTATACCTGAAATTGGGTCACTTGGACTAGGATATGTCCTCTGACAGACTGGCTTGGCTCAACTGTGCTCAGATTCAGAAAGTGAAAATTGCAGTAAACACACAATCCACACTAAAGCTAAAACTTTAAAGTTACCGTTCTCCGGTTCTTTGACGTTACTGTGCGTCTTTGCCTTTCATAGGGCAGATGAGCAGTTCAAGCCTAATTAATAAGTTTAATCAGTCAACTCAAGGCATAGTCAATTTGCACTGGTTCAAAAAGGTTAGGATGTCTATTGCAAATGCCTAGAGTAGTGTACATGTGGCTACATGGCAGTCTAGCCATGGGGAGCAAGCTGAGAAAGGAGTAAGATCTTCGATGCCCTGTGAAGAAGCAGAGAACAGGGAGTGCAGGGCGCCACTCAAAGACTAGCAGGCAGCAACTACCAAATGGCTTTAATAACTCCTGTAGGTAAGAACAGACTTCTCAACTATCGCTGGTAACTATAAAACATGATTTTTATTAAGAGGCTGTACAGTTAATGTAATCTTCCCATTCAGTGTTGTGTATGTTACAGGGAAGTAACTGCAGTCAGTATAGTTATTTAGTGCGCAAAACGTTTTTTTTTTTTCATGCATGCCCTCTTGATTTTAGCAATGTTTTTCAGCTTGACACTAACTTGCATTTATTTTCTTTAGGATCTGATGAGTGAATCTTGTTTGAAATGGAAAGGCATTTGTCTGAACTGGTTGAGAAATGAAAGGTATTTATTTTTTTTATGTGATCTGTTTACGACATCAACATTTATTAATTTTATTTTTTTTTCTTTCAGGACCAAGATGCTACAGACTTATTTTTTTACCTTTTTTACAATAAATCTTTTTATGCTACATGTGTCTTTTTTTTTTTCTTCCCCATTCATTTGGTGAAAATTTGTATTTATGGCTAGCTATCTGATAATGAATCGTTACTGGACCAACATTTTAACACGTTATTTTGGAAAATCATTCAGTATGATCCAAATAATATGCAGACACATTTGATTGTCGATTTGAGGTTATTTTTAGAAAAGTGAAACTTTACTCTTTCAACATGTTCAGATCAATTGATGATCGGGTTATTTAAAATTACTCTATTAGTCATTAACTAATTCTTACAGCATTTGTGTCCATTTGAATATCAAAGTACTCTGTTCATACTGCATACATTATAAGATATGCAACTTTTGTAGAACTTAAAGGGATGGTTCACCCAAGAAGGACATTTCTCATTTACTCACCCTCATGCTATCCCAAATATGTATGAATTTGTTTGAACACAAGTTTTTCAAATATCTCTGCCATGTAGGTACATTAAAGTGATGGAAAAAATATTTGCACCCATGGTGAATGAGCAAAGGCTGTGTGATATGTTTATACTTATGGTCTTTCAAAATATTAACATAAATCTAACCCTTTTAATTTAAGCAAACTACATTCTTATGATTAAAATGTATTGGGTAAATTTTTTTTTTTTTTTTTTTTGTGGACCTGAGTGACTAACATGAAATTGTTCATCCATAACTTCCCGTTTTCACAGTTGTATAACCATTACAAGCCAAATTTCCTTGGTTATCCATCCTTTTTGGTAAGACCAAAGAATACATTTATGTTTGGCAGAAGGTTGAGCTTCACAAAATGGGATGTGGCTAAAGCATTGAAAATGCCCATTTCCACCATCAGTGCAATAAAGTTGAAGGAAGATGTGTCCATTGTCTCCATGCACTGAGTAGGATGGTTTGAGTGGCCAAAAATTATCTGGTCACAGATGGACAATTGCAGAAATGTGTTGTCTTGGGGTCATAATCTCAAACGACAATCGGACGTCACCTAAGTTTGGGAGGGCTTTAAGAAAAAAGCCTCTTCTCTCATCCAACAAACTCCAAAGTGTCTTCAGTTTGCGAGACACTACTGGACCTTCAAATGGGACTGCGTTCTGTGGTCTGTTAAAATAAAATATAGCTTTGTGGCAGCAAACTCCAGAGAAGGGTTTTGAGCACAAAGCCCGTGGTTAAATGTGGTCATTGATCTTTCATGTTGTGGGGATGTTTTTATGCCAGAGGTCCTGGACATCTTGTTCAGATACATGGCATTGACTAAAATGACAACAGATAAATCAAAACCTGAAAGTCTGCCAGAAAGCTTAAAATGGGCGGTGGTTGTAAAATGATTCACTGACCACAAAATCAAGGCTCTTCCATGGACATCCCAGTCCCCTGACCTGAAGTACATAGAAAATCTGTGGGGTGAATTGGAAGGATTCTGTATGGAGGAATGGTCTCCGATCCCTTGCCATGTGTTGTCAACCTCATTAGGCATTATAGGTGAAGACTCTGAGCTGTTTTCTTGGCAAAGGGAGGTTGCACAAAATATTGAATAAAAGGTTGTCCATAATTGTGCCACACATATTTGAGGGGAAAAGTTTCTTGATAAAACTGGTTTGCAATGATGTCCATTTGAGGATAGATTTTTTTTTAATATTGTGAATTAATGATCAAAAAGATCAACAAAAAAAATAAATTCACAGCCTTTGCTCATATTTACAAAAGGTGCCAATGTGTTTGGCCGCAACTAATATGTTTAATTTTTATAATGCCTTTCCAGAGCGCAAGAATGCTTTACAATAGTAACACAATAATACATAAAGAACAAACAGTCACAAAAACACCGTTACGGTAGAACAGTCATTGACAGTGAATACGTAACATTGCACTGACAAATAACACAGAGAAAACAAAAATGTTTTAAGTTGGGATTTAAACTCTGAGATAGAAGAACGTTCCATATATTTTTGGAGAGGCAAGATCTAGAGACCGGAAGGAATCCTTGGTAAGTGAATGGGTACCAAAATTGAAGCTCCAAAAATAACTTAAGTGGCTTAAAAGTACTTAATGTCTTTAGAAGCAATATGATAAGTGTGGGTCAGAAACGCATCAATATTTAAGTCCTTTTTTACTATAAATTCTCTCTGCTCAGTAGGTGGCGATATGCACGAAGAATGTGAATTGCCAAAAATGTGAAATTGGAGATTAAAAAGAAGTAATTAAATATTGATTTGTATCTCACCTACACTTATATTGCTTCTGAAGACATGAATTATACCACTGGAGTCGGATGAATAACTTATATGCTGCCTTTATGTGCGTTTGGAGTTTTGGTACCCATTCACTTGCATTGTATGGACCTATAGAGCTGAGATATTCTTCTAAAAGCCTTTGCTTTCTGTAGAAGAAATAAGGTTATTAACATCTGGGATGTCACGAGGGTGTGTAAATGATTAGAGTATTTTAATTTTTGTGTGAAATATTCCTTTAAACAAGATTACTAAGTGCTTACATTATTGTTAACAAATACAACCTTATTGTGAATTGTTACCCATTTTGGGGTGAGATATGACCCAAATATTTTCTAGACTGGTTTCATAAGATTCATCAGGACACCCAAGTTCATTCACTCTCCAGTGGTGTATTGCGTGGCACCAAGAAAATGTTGCCATCATTAGTCTGTTGTAGTGAATATTCATCAAGCGAGTAAGGGTGTCCGTCCTCATCTCGTAGCTGTGAAAACACTTGGGTGTAAAGATCTGCAAGGTGACATTTGATAATGGCTAAGTTTTGCTGAAACTCAAGTCTCTCTCTGGTTAAATGCTCTCTTTGGGCTTGAAGCTGTCCCAACTCATTCTCTAAATGCACAATATTCTCCATTTTTCGTTTGCGACAGTTCTGAGCTGCAACTTTGTTCTTCCCTCTGCGGCGAATATCCTTCACAAGTGCTAGCTGTACATCATTCAGTGTGAATTGGGTCAAGAGCTCATTGTAGTCATCCACTGGCAGGTTCACTATCTTTTCCAGAGAGAACGGGATTTTTAGAGCAAGGGCTTGTCGTTCATCTCTGCTCAGAGTAGCAGGAACACTGCTGGGTTTTGGCTTTAAGTAAGGAGACTGATATGAACCTACTCTTGATAAACTCGAGCAGTTTAGTTGAAAGTCATGCAGGGCTGTGGGTAAAACCGGTTGCTTCATCGACACAATTGACTGGTGAAATTGAGTCTGCTGATTGACAGATTGAAAATTTGCAGCCGTGGAAAAGGAAGCTCCAGGGTAAGAGTTGTAGGACTGCTGGTGGTCAACAGACCCATGCAGACTTGGCCTTCTGCGGCATTGTTCTCCCATACTCTCATTTTCACTTCCAGTGTACCCCGTTTTTCCATCTGTAGGTAAATATGTTGGTACTGCATGCACTGCATTCTCTGGGGAGGCAAGTGGCGGACTTGAACCAAGTGACAAACCAGAATCTGACTCCAGATCATCTGTAGAAGCTTGTTTGATTTGTCCTAAACCATGAAGGTCGAGAATGCCATCTTTTCCAGTCCCATGGTTGCGTGTTGACATGCTCATGTGCTCCAAAAGACTTAAGAGTGGTGGATGGAGAGATTGTGTATTTGTGAGAATTCTGGGTGAAGCGTGGTCATCAGGGAGTCCATAGTGCATTCCCATGTGTGTATTGAAGCGCTGGTAGGGCGGCATCATTTCAGGGTAATGGTTCTCATAAACTGCTGCAGGATGGCCATCAGAAGTTCCTGGAATGGATTCCACCTGAGGCTGATTCATCCCAAATCCCCCTTGAGAAACCATGGGCTCAGTGGAGTAGTATGGAATTGCTTCAAAGGGGTTTTCATTTGATACTTCAAACTCCTGCGACAAACAAAATTATGATGTTATAGCTGAAACTTACAGCTCTTCAAATAACATCACTAACCATGTCTCAAACTTGACCTTGGAGGTACCTGAATTTAAGCTGTATTAAAGTAAAGAACCCTGGCATCCAAATAAAGTGAAGATGTAATCTAAGGAACATTTGATTTATGTTGTGGAGCATAAAAACGAGGGCTCTATTAAATCAGCTGTTGACTGAACCGTTATTAGTCCGAGGCGGAGAAATCGTAAGAAATGTTGACTCGTACAACTAGGCATAATATTGGGTTTTGAATGAGACGAGGGAAGCGTATTACAGGAAATTGACATACATCAGTCATTTGTATTGCATTAAAAAAAAAAATAAGAGTATCCAAATTTGTTCACTGACTGTTCCTGTCTTAAAATTCTGAAAGAAAGAAAAAGAAGAAGATTTTTGGTAAATATAACAGAAAAGATTAAGTACTTTCTACATGGAATTAGTTAGTTTATGCGTGAACTTGAATATATTAAGTAAACTCTACATTTGTAGTCAATTCATACATGTGTAAATTAATAATACAACTTATAAATAAATATTATTTATGATTGTTTTCTTTACAGTGTCATCGTGTATCAATTGTCATATTTATTTGGTAATTTGAGAACAATTCACAGGTATGTAAAATAAGTACATTTTCCCAGAATGCACTGGGCTTGAATACTTAATGAGCTTGCATGGTTTCACTGTTTGCACGTTTATTTACACAACTGACATTTTATTGTTGATTTTGATGTTTAGAAAATCTTGTTTTGTGAAGTTTATGGTTCATTTTCTACTGAAAATTACCCATTCGTGATAAAAAAAAAAAGCATTTTTGATTGTTACCGTCATCGTGTTATTGTCTGTTTGCGCAAACCAATATATTGCGTCTAACGCCAAAAGATATGTGGTGATATTAGCTAATAGATTAAATAGCATGCATGAAGCTTTACTGTAGAAGGCTTCCATATGTCATGTGGTTCAGGATTAAATGTGTTCAAATGGATAGTTCAATATATTAAATTAATTAAATATTTTGCAGTAGTTTTACTAATTTTATAATTTTATTGATTTGAATTCTGTTTGTAGATTGGTTTGTCTCTTTTGGAATCAAAGGCATATGAGTCAAGTTGCACAATATCTTACACTTTCGCCATCTCGTTCAGATTATTACGAGTTGTCATGAGACTATGGGCATTTTCCAAACTGCATTTTTGCGCCCTTGAAGTGCACTTCGGTAATAGATGCCGCTCGAAGGGTCATTCCAAACAAAAGTGCAAAAGTAAAAATTTTCAATGAGAGCCCTTTCACAAGAGTTTTAGTGAAGGCTACATTCAAACTGTAATGCCATGCTCCCTTCAGAGTGCCCACATCAAGAGCTCTGTCCTTCATAGTGAGTAGGGCATAGGGATGATCACTTTCGATTGGAATTCGTCCTATGTTGTAAAATAAAGTACCCTGGCAACCTAGTAAATTTAAGTCTTGATCTCAGAACATTTGATTTATGCTGTGCACCAGGTTCTGTTCAAGAGTCAGCTGCTGATTGCAGGACCACCCCACCTGGGTGAACGTGCCACCCGTAGCTTATGCAGGTCTTACTTAGGAGTGCTCAGGTTTCATGTCGAAACAGATGGTCATTGTGCTATGCAGGGGGCTGTCGGCAATATACAGCACTCACCCTCTTTCTCTGTCTGCCTTTATCATTGCATCTCTCAATTGGCCCATTGTTGCAGATCTTAACACAATGTGTGTGTTTATAGAGAATTCAGCATTATAGTTGTTGTAAGGATGGGTTTTCATTAAAACAGCTCGCCTTAACTCTACAAAAAGTATCTGCTGTAGTTTACCATGAAGTTATAATGGATGTTCTCAACAAAAATTAACATACAGATTAATAATATTATCCTGTCTGAGATGATGTCTTGAGTTGTGACAGTCTTGACTGAAAAATAGGTGTTCCAGTTTACAGACCTGAAGTTCTGTGATGGCCATCAATTCCTGCCAGGCCAAGTCCATCTCCAAATTTTGGGGGGAACGATGTGCCCGGAATCCAGTGACATTGGTGGACATTGACACCTCCACATGCAGTCTTCCAGGGTTTGCCAGTCCCTTGAAATCAAATATAGTTGTTGGCTATCATTAAATGTGATTGATCTAAATACATTTACTTAGAAGTCATTCATATAAAGAAAATGTAAGTAATTCATTAGATTTTTGGTGATCTTCCCTGCTGACTTGAACCTTCTGATGCATGACGTACACCGTGGACAAATGTATAAAACCCATTTGTAACATTTAAGGGTGTGATGTTACGTCCAAACCACCATGGGTTATGCTGTATGTGACCCTTATTCTATATGATGGTCGGTCCTCTGTATATATACCATTATGTTTTTTATTTGTGCAAATAAAACATGATGGACAAAAGTGATGATGCACCAAGTTCCCCTGAAATACATAAAACCACAATCTTCTATTGCAATGGAAACATACGTATGTGTAACTCTCTCTAAAACGCAATTTTGAAGAAGTGGAAATGGAAATGATTACATTTTTTTTTTTAGTAAAAGACTAATTAAATCCAGGGTTAAGGTTAATTTGAGTATATTCTGCCCCATTATGTACAGAAAAAGTGAATATATGAAGTTATGTAAATGTATATATTTATATATATATATATATATATATATATATATATATATATATATATATATATATATATGTATACACTCACTGAGCATTGATTATCTAATCAGCCAATTGTGTGGCAGCAGTGCAATGAAAAAGATTAGGCAGTTATGGGTCAGGTACTTCACATCAACCATCAGAATGGGTAAAAAATATGATGTCAATGATTGTTTGTGCCAGACGGGCTGGTTTGATTATTTCTGTAACTGCTGATCTCTTGAGATTTTCATGCACAACAGTCTCTAGAGTTTACTCAGAATGGGCCAAAAACAAAATACATCCAGTGAGCAGCAGTTCTGCGGATGGAGAAAATAGCTTGTTGATGAGAGAGGTCAACGGAGAATGGCCAGACTGGTTCGAGCTGACAGAAAGGCAACGGTAACTCAGATAACCACTCTGTACAATTGTAGTGAGCAGAATAGCGTCTCAGAACACATCGAACCTTGAGGCAGATGGGAACAGCAGAAGACCACGTCCGGTTCTTTATTAGGACCATAGTGTTCCTAATGAAGTGCTAAATGAGTGTATATGTTTTGTCTACTCACCCCACAATTGATACTCAGGGGTAGTACACTGTTGACTCCGAACACATTCAGGACAGACCCCAGATGCAGTGAACCAGTCTAAAATAATCAAGAAATTATTTTGCAATCAACTTGCATATACACACACAAACACACACTATCTGTCAAAAGTTTGGAAACACTTACTCATTCTTTATTATATATATATATATTTTTCTTCACATTTTAGAATAATAGTAAAGTATTCAAAACTATGGAATAACATAAATGGAAATATGGGAATTATGTTATGACTTAACAAAATCCTAAATAAATCAAAACTGTGTTATATTTTAGCATCTTCAAAGTAGTCCCCCATTGCCCAGAATTTGACATTTTCTCAACCAACTTCTTTTGGTCTCACCATGGGATGCTTTTTAAACAGTATTGAAGGAGTTCCCATCTATGCTATGAGTTTCATCTTATTGGATGCTTTTCTTTATTATTTGGTCTAAGTGAATTTCAAAACCTTTTTATTTATTTTTTACATTTTAGTTTTATAATGAAATAAATATTGAGGCACAATTATATTTTTGTCTACAAAACATATTTCAAACATTTAAGCATACACCTTCAGATGAAAATATTTTTAAGATCATGAGAAACATTTCAGTCAAGTGTTTCAAAAGTTTTGACCGGTGGTGTATATATATATATATATATATATATATATATGTATATATATATATATATATATATATATATATATATATATATATATATATATATATATATATATATATATATATATATACATCATTTAAAATTAACACATTTTGGCCAAACGGCAGAACAACAATACTAGAGCAATAACATAATACTAAAATCATCACAAATCAATATATTAAAGAGACACAAACAGTGAAAGCATTAACAGAACAGGTTACGCATGGTAAAACAATGCAGAAACAACTTTGTACCAGCTTGGATTAAACTGACTATATTTGAATTTACACAACCTGAAACTAAGTATGATGTCATTATGAGACCATTTCAAAATCTAGACAGTAACCGTAGGAAAATAACATTTTTGTGTTTGTTTAACGTTTTCCTTCCCATGTGCTCCAAATGTCATGGTGTGACATTGGACATCAAGTTTGGAATCGTCCTATCAGCTGGGTTTTTGAACAGTAATGTCAACCCTTGATAAGCCAATCTTTTGGGAGCCAGCATGTTCTCTAGTAAACGAAGGCAGAGGCCTAACCACAAACATCAGAATGTCAGGAAGACTTTCTCAGTACACTCCTTCATGTTGATAATAAATAGGCTAATGAAGGGTGATGAATGAAGTGATACTTCATATCCATAAGCGGCCATAACGCCTACCGCTGTGTATTATCCTCTTTAGTTTTTCAGACAGCTATAAGATTATATAAGACAAATTAAAGGTGTTATGTTTCTTTATTTGTTGATATGTTTTGATTGGTGCAAAGCTGTGAATGCTCTTCTGCAGTCATCAATCCATTTTATGTATATTATTGCCGCAATAATAACTACACAACCTTGATAATAATACATTTTGTGATCAAATGCCACTATTCAGCAGCTATTTGCCAGTGTATAGAGAGAAAGAGAGAAAGAGAGTTTAGTTTGATTGTTTGCTGTATATTTGTAAGAAGAAACAGATGGTTTCCACTCAATTTTATTAGCCGTTTATCTCGAGCTAATTGTAAAAAACTTGAGCAAGCTGCATGACCAAAATGTCAGATGAGTTTGACAGGGCATTGCAGCAATAATGCAGTATGACATCTGGTTTGGTGTTTCATGTGTGGTGAGGTGTTAACAAAACATTTCTTTCCTCTTGTCATATTGAGTGTAACTAAAAGACATATTGTGCCTTTACCGCAATGTCTAGCTTGTTTCCTTTGACATGTTTCTGAAATTCTGAGGAGAGAGGGCTGCAGGACCGGCCTCCCAAAATTTCAATATCAGCAGTTGTAATAAGCACTTTGCCATTCAACACAAGTGCCCAAATTATTGCAAGAAATTTAAAAAAATTAGACAAGTTGTGCTCTTTATTTTGCTATTATTTACTAAATATTTATTTTGGTTTTTTAAACCATACTCTAAAAATTGCTTTGCAATATTTCTGATAATGAATAAAGCAACTATAGTGGTTGCCATCTAATGACAAATAAATATTACTTAAGAATAATACCACAAGAATAGGACTTTTTCACCTTTTTAAAGTAATATTACTTAGAATAGGAGAATATTACATAGTAGAAAATTACTTATAATAATTCAACAGAGCTTTAAACCAAGCAATATGCACAAAGTTAAATATTTTCATAAAACAAAAATTTTCTGCGAATTATTTTCTTTACTTTATAACTAAACAAGTATAACAGGTCACCTCGGCATTAATCAACACACATAATAATATGAGGGAATTTACATAACACCTATCAACTTCAAAATGATTTAGTCAGCTTAAGTACTGAGGTACTGAGGCAATAAAATGTTAACACTGTTTTTCAGTTCTCTCTTCATATGTGCCTTTAGTTCATAAAGCTTTTGGAAAAATAAACAGAAGTGCTTTTATTATTACAATTATAACTTAATAACCTTCTAAAAACATCATGTAGAATTGCCTTTCCACAACATTAAATTGAGTTAACTTCCTTGTCTCTAACAATGTCAATATCTAACAGATTTGCTTGAAGAAACTTCACAACAACAAAAAAGAAAGTGATATGATAAATTGTACCTTATTAGCATTTCCTTGTACCACTGCGCTCAGATGAAAAAGTTGCCAATATCATATTATCTTGGGAGCAGAGACCATTGACCCCTGTGTTGAGCTGAGGAGTGAAACAGTTCGGTGCAAGTTTTAAACCAATAGCTCTGAACTACAAGTGTGCATGCGCTCAACCTGTCTTTCTCTCTCTCATTCACCCATTCTCCCACTCACCCGGTCTGCTTTGGCTATCACTCACAAAAATGGGATGGGTCTACAGCCGATATAAGCAGCTTTCCTGTAAAGCAGCCACGCTTCTTGCCCTCTTGCTTCCTAAATGCAAGACCAAAATGGTTAAGCCACAAAATATATAAATATATGACTTCACTGACCAAATATAGACCTTGACATGTCAACCCTTATGACTGTGGTTTATGGATGATTCACATCCAGATCTTTGGTGTGTACATGACCTGTATAACAGGTGAACATTAATACATTTATCACAAACGTATTTGTGAGAAATGTGCGTTTCATGGCAGGAAAATTGCTTAGGGTAAGCATGTAAAGGAAATCCACTGTGAGGGGATGTGGTTTGAACACAGACATTATGGGCAGGCGCACCTGGAGTTAAATCTGGGATTGTTGTTTGGGCTGGCGTGGAGGAGGGGCGGTATGAGGGGGTGGTGGGGGCTGTTTTCTGACTTGGTTTAGTAGGGATGGAATGTACACCTTCAACAGGTAAGAAAGGCCACATTGTTCCTGTACCTGCTGCACGACCGCAGAGAAAGTGCGAAAGCAGGGGGCAGGGGGACGGGTGATTGTGGAAGAGAGCATGTCTTACATTGCAAGTGACCATCAGAGTCTTGCTCAAGTCCCTCCAAAGTCACGCAAAGACAATCGACAATTGTTCAGACACAATGGAATAGTGCTTTCTGGTGGCGAGTTGAAAGGATGTGTTTTCCTTGTTCATTTGAAGTGCTTAATTTCTTTGACCAATGCCATTGAAAAGCCTGTGATATCGTGTTACACTCCCCTTCAATAACTCTATAGGGATAGGGACAGCTGTAATTCACCACTTAAGAGCATTCAGGTGTGTGGTGGTCCACAATCATTAGGAGCACACAATGTGTCTGTTTAAGCCAAAGACCGCTCATGTACCATGTGTTCAATTGCAAATGCTAGCCAAGAAATCTTTTGAAAGAAATTTGCTATCAACAACAAATGCCATATTTGCCCTTGGTGTGGTTATATGAAATATTAAAGGAATATTCCAGGTTTGACACATTTTAAGCTCAATAGAAAGGATTTGTGGAATAATGTTGATTGCCATCGTTCCTTCTTTTCTTAAATTAAGCAAAAATCAAGGTTACAGTGAGACACTTACAATGGAAGTGAATGGGGCCAATTATTGGAGGGTTTAAAGGCAGAAATATAATTTTATTAAAGAAAAGGAGGTACAAGTCCAAATTTTATTTTGGGGGTAAGCCTGCGAGTCGGTCTCCATCACGAGATTTGCATGTGTCCAAGGAATTCTTTATTATTTTACTCACCATTTTTCAGTATTTATTTGTGGTTTTTTTGTGCAGATGTTTTTATCCATCCTATTTATTGTATTGATTGGTGTTTTTAACTCCCTTTATCTCTTGTTCTTATTTATTTAATGTGACTAAGAATGGGGATGTGAGGGTTAATTTTATTCCAAATAATGGTATGTTCCAATTAGTAATGGCGGGGAAATCATGTATTTAAGCCAGCCACCACTAAAAGGTGGAGATAAGATGGACAACAATTGCTTGGAGCACATGGTCATTGTTGCTAGTGCTGCTTTAGCACAGTATATAC
This sequence comes from Xyrauchen texanus, assembly GCF_025860055.1. NCBI lineage: Eukaryota > Metazoa > Chordata > Actinopteri > Cypriniformes > Catostomidae > Xyrauchen > Xyrauchen texanus. The sequence continues at coordinate 11,334,246 of NC_068300.1, read as the reverse complement.
TCCGGCTTCCATTGTTGAGTGAGGGGAGTTGGTACTGCTTAGTACATAAAACAGGTCTAGTTTTTAGACAGTTTTTTTTTTTTCAAGGGACAGCTGAAGTACGCATGCGTCAAATGCATCCATATACAGTCAAAAGAGTGTATTTTGAAAGGCTTAGCACTCAACAGAGCGCAAGATGGAACGGCACGTGGAAAAACAAGTGTACCCTAGAGTTTAGGCTCTATTCTACAACCAACCTAAGCCTCGGTAACATTACATTTCACACTCCATTCACTCCCATTCCAATGCATACAAACGTGGAAGACCAGAAACGTAGGCATATGTGAAGAAATGTTGCATTTCACTTTGTACAAAAGTTTACGTTTGGTGAAATCTGACCAGTGAATTCGTATGACAAGAACACGTATGACTAGAAGACTGAAACGTCACACACTGACCTCTTGGCTCAATACTAAGACATATATGCTGCATGTTTTTATTGTTGCTATTTGTTATTTATTATTTATTAAAACCAGAAGTCTGCGCACATGAGATCATATCCTGTCTCTGAAATAATTTTGCAAGCTCAAAGTCTAGTGTGACCACCCCTTCATATGGTTGGCTGGTCTTAGCTGTCTAAAGCTGGTCAGAAAACCCATCTAAAATCAGCCAACAGACCAGGCTGGAAGACTAGCTGAAACCAGCTTAGGCTTATTTTAGATGGGGTTTTCAGCACAGTATTGAGAGCATTTATGACATGCTGTCAATAACCACAACAAATAATTTCAGTTTGTACCTTCCTCATACCTGTATAAACAAACAAGTCCAGAAATACACTTACAATTGAACTCTATAAATTATTTTCTGTGATAATCGACAAAACGGGACATACACAGTCAATAGAGCTTAAGTTATGACTAGAAATGTGTGTAAAGATGACAGGCCCCTGACAGTGTTGTGCCAGTGGTTTGCTAAATTAGCTCGTCTTTTACTATGTGAGTTGTATTCCCACGCGTTAACATGTTTGTATGTAAATGCACCATAATGATGGACGTAGGTGGCTGACATCGTCCAAAGAGGTGGGTGCCTGCCAGGAACCAGAGAGACGGGACTTCCCAAGCCTTGATTCCTAGCACCCACCCACCTACCCTACTCAACCTCCTACAAACACGCGTTTGAAAACAGCCTGCTATTACATAGACCACAGTGATTTGGGATTTGGCATGTTCCAACCAAAACACCCATTCTGACTTTCTCTCCCTGCATATAGTTTAAATCTCTCACAGTTTTATATCTCACGGTGTAAGCTTTTAGTCATGTTAGTCAATTTAGTCATTCCATTTGTTGTTTATTTTAAATATGATCTTGTATATCTGGATCATTCACACGTTTAAGCCACTTTTAAGCCATATTTTTGTTTATTTTTTTGCATTTATGCATTTGGCAGACGCTTTTATCCAAAGCAACTAACAGTGCACTTATAACAGGGACAATCCCCCCCAAAGTAACTTGGAGTTACTCCAAGTGCCTTGCTCAAGGACACAATGGTGGTGGCGGCTGTAGGGATCGAACCGACAACCTTCTGCTCACCAGTTCTGTGCTTTAGCCCACTACACCACCACCACTCCATGAACCAGCAATGACCACCAGTGTTGGGTATATCCAATTACAAAGTAATTAGTTACTGTAATCTAATTACTTTTTTGTAAATAAAAGTAGTGTAACGTGTTACATTTTAAATTCTTGTAATCAGATTACAGTTCAATTAAAGTAATTACTTTTAAGTACATTATTGCGGAAAATGTATACGTGTAATACATTTAAAATATAAATTCATATGTACGTCTGTTAGCATTTCTGTGACCACTGAAGTGTGTGTGACAATGAATGAAGAGGAAATATAGACGTCTTGAATTTGAGCATAAAACCAAAAACTTTAAATGGGAAAGTTACTTTTTAGATGACGTAATCATTAAGTAATATGATTACATTTTTTAGTGAAGTATTTTGTCATTTTGTCTTATTTTCAGTAACTTACCCTACACATGTGACCATAGGAAGTCATAGAGCCCCCCCGAAACTATCCTGACACTAAACCCACCCAATTACTTCTAATCCTTCTACATCCCATAGGTAACAGAAAGCTCATAAGATTCATTTCAGAAGATATATATATATTTTTTTAACAAAGTTTTCCAGTAAATATAGCAAAAAATAAATAAATAATAATTATAATTATATATATATATATATATATGTAAATTGTGATTTTATATATATATAAAATCACAATCAAAGACTAATTAGGCAATCCAACGATGCGGTACAAGTAAACATGAGAACATGTTTAATTACATGGAAAAAACCTACCAAGCAACTACTATGATGAGATCATTCATGTCTTTGGTTTGTGGTCCATTGGGAAAGTTCATCCTGGCTTGCTGCAGGGAAAAAGTGGAAAATACGTGTATGAGTAATCAAGTGTAATATATTTTCATCAAATGTTAAATGTATGTACTGCAACAGCTCTATCAACCTCTAAATGAAATAAACAGCATTCTCTTATACTGCCATGTAAAGTGTTTTTTCAAGTACATGCCTTCAGCGCAACAGGAGCACAAGTGGTGTTTACTCAATGCAGATTCAGTGGCGTCTGAGACCTCATTTGCGAATTCATTTTAAATTTACATTTTTTATCTTGGAAATAAATGTGATGATTATGAAAACAATTTGAAATATATAGAAGTTATAACACTAAAAACAAGGAAGACATTTAAGATTCTTCACTATTTCCAGGTGACTAATCAAATGTAAGCAAATATGTGACATTGACCATGTTAACTCTGTACAAAAAGGTCAGATTTCCCTGCTTCCAGTGAAGTGTACAAGATACTCTTTGGATCATTCTCAAATTAGGCTGGATAACATGGATCATCAGGTTTAGCACACACTTGTTCGTTCCAATCCAGCTTAAGCGCATACTGTCGTTAACACAAAAGGGTAAATCTCAAACAGATGTAACATTTTCAGTTAAAATGTTCATTGTAATTGCTTTGCTGTTAATGTAATTTGTCATTAACATTTTTGTATTTAAGGAAAAATCCTGGTTTAATGCAAGTTAAACTCAATGGACAGCATTTGTAACTTAACGTAGATTACCACAAAAATAATTTCTACTTGTCTTTTTTTTCTCTCCCTTCTTTTTAAAAGTGACAATCAAGGTCACTGTGGCACTTACAATGGAAGTGAATGGGGCCAATTTTTAGAAGGTTTAAAGGCAGAAATGTAAATCTTATAATTTTGAAAGCGCTTACATTAATTCTTCTGTTAAAACTTGTGTATTATCTGAGCTGTAAAGCTAAAAAGTGTAATTTGTTTAAATACTCATTTTTATGGTCATTTTAGGGTTAAAAGGGTTATGTTTTCATGGCAACGAGGTTGGATATAACTGGAAATAATTTGATACAACTTGACACAGAAAAGTTTAGTAAGCGATTTTATCACACTATAATCATGTAAACGTCTTGTGGCTATACTTTGAAAAAGTACTTATTTGAAAGTTTACAGATAGGCCCCATTCACTTCCATTATAAGCTTTTTTAAAGAAAAGATCCAAATACATTTTTCTGGTAATCAACATTATGCCACAAATTGATATTTACAGTTTGTCATTTAGCAGATGCTTTTATCCAAAGCGACGTACAAATGCTGTTGCCTGAGGTTAACTTGTATTTAAACTGAAATATTCCTTGCAAAATAGATGCATTTTCAATAGTGGTCTTAAAATGTTTGGACCCCATTTTGCAGTATGTATTGTATATGCTTTATTGTGAACCCAAACGAGACCGGGTGAATTAAAGAATACAATGATGGCGTGGGCATCACCCCCCCTTAAGCCAAAAACCACAGCAGTTAGCATGAGCACCTACACAAGCCTTTATCAGCACTCAACAGAGCTTCCGCCACCCAACATCCCCTTTCCCTCTGTCTCCTCTCCCTCTGCAGGCACACACCCCAACCACAAGGGCACCGCTGCTCTCACCACGCCACTGCCTACACTGGGAACCAGGAGGGATATAAAGCCACCTCAAGCATCTAACGCCCATCACAGGCCAATGGGATGAAAATGTCCATCATTGCCATCCTGATATGGTGTGAAAAAGGCGATTGACCACATGTTCGAGTATGAACACGTAGATAAAGATGAGCTATTGTGAAAGATATCCTATTATCTGAGAAGTTTATCTCAAACACTATTGAGACATAGTTACTGTGTGCAATGATATTGTGGGGGCAGGTTCCTCATTTGGCATTGGTCAGGTGTAACGATTGTTTAGTGAAAATATTCTTCTGAAATGAGTTCTGAGAAGGTGACCTACAGTACTGTATATTATAAATATTTCCACTGTATGTCTAACACATCAAAGCATACAATAACAGTGCTACTTGAAGTCATGGACACTGTAAAGGGATTCTTACAATACATAATATTTTTACAACAAATAATAATGGATCAGTTTTTGTGATTCGTAATAATTATGAATAATGATTATTAATCATGGTTAATTTATGATTGTCATAACAACTAATAATAATACACGTGTTACTACATCAAACCCTGAATGGTTGCTAAAGATAATAAAATCTACAAAATAAGACTTTGGAAAGTTGACATGTCTTGTGGAGTAATATGTTATTCACCATGTAAATCTATTTTAAACAGCATTTTGCTCACTCTTTTATGATTGTTATGCAGTTGTTGTTGTTTTTTTTTTTTTACCTCTAAGCGATATTAAATATTTGTGTTTTAAAATGTCTACTTTGAACTAGTGAAGACAAAGAACAGATTAAATTGGTGGAAAAAATAAATAGGTTCCTTTATAGCATATAAATACACTTGTCTTACTCACTCATAAACATTGTAAACTAATATCTTGTTCATGGATATTTTATGCATCTACCCACATACAGAAATGGAAAAAGTATATAGAAGAGCTTAATGTTTCATTAATGTGATGAGCATAATGACATAAATGGCATGGAGAAAAACAATCAGATATTTTTTTTTATACTTATTTTTTATGGTTATCCTGCTATTAGAACAGCAAAATGTATGATGGGAGTTGAAAAAGATTTATCTTCTTTACAGTATATTCAGGCAAGACATACTGTATCCTTTCTGACATAAGATAGGGTAATTTCGAAATGCTCTTTGTGGTAAAATTGTGAAAACCCAGCGTTTCATTGCGAAACTGGCTGGTGGGTCACCTTACTGTTCTGTGCATATGAAGAGATTCTTTATTCAGAAAAGAAACAACCCTTTGTCCTAAAGTTCAACGTCAATTTTAAACACAGAATGAAGATTAACCAGAAAAGCATTTGCAAATTTCACTTGAAAATTAGTCCACGACAGATCTCAATATCTTTTTACTTTTTTTTTAAACTCTGAACAAAACAAATGACCTCTGAAGTCAGTTTTGTTGCTGTAGTAAAGCTGTGAGCTGTGCACATGGAAAACCCCTTTTAGGAATAATTTTCACAGTGGTTCTTCCCAGAAGAAGTGGCCAGTGTAATTATGATGCCTAGTTGTAGGAGGATCGCTTAAATTATTTTGTGTCATTCATGAGGGCAAGCGGATTTCAAACATAATCAGTTATGAATTATTACTCTGTACCTTTGACTAAATGGCTGTTAATAAGCGTCAGACGTTTATTTCAGGTTTCATCACGTAAAGATGCTTATGAAATATGCAGACATTGAGGAATTAAGGGAAAAGAGATGTGAACCACTCTTAAGTCAGGGGATTCCTATTCCATGTGATTTGTTTATTGACTTCTGTATCTGTTGTGACATCAATTAGATGCATTTTCAAGAAAACAGGCCTAACAAGTAGATATTCATCAGTCACCATCACTCCAGTGGTTCAATCCATATCTTCGGAAGCAATAGGTGTGGGTGAGAAACACAATTTGAATACTCTACCTATTGAGTTAAGAGAGAGTACTTAACTTTTAAACACAAACTTAAGATATGGTTTAAATCAAACCAAACTTGCAATCATGTGTCATTAGACTCCCATAGTGTTTACACATGTATTTGTTGCTTTTGCATTGTATTGTATTGCCAACAGTTTTGTCTGTATCTTATTTATCCTTATTAAAAAAAATGTTTAAGTGTTGTTAATGTCACAGCTCTGGTGAGCTTGTCGGTTTGTTCTTTGTGTTTTGTTTGTTTCTCTCCCTCATGTTTCACAGGCGTTGCTGGTATGCATGATCAGTGTTTCCATGGGAACATTGATTGTTCCCAGGGGAACGCTGATCATGCACTAATTAATGTACTAGCAGCACCTGGTTCTTCACTGATTCGCTCCCTGCTTAATCCCTTTGTGTTCTCAGTATCTTTGTTAGATTATTGTTTGGTGTGAAGTACCTCTTACCTCTGCTCTTGGGTCTCTTTATCTCGCTCTTACTGTCTTAACAGAACAATTTAGCCAAGTATAAATCCAGTGGAGTAGTCTACTCTCTGCCCTCTCTCAGCAGGGATCTTTAGTGGTATGTCAGCAGGATCAAATCTCTGCATCTAACCGGGCTCTGGAGATGATGGCGTTGCAGCTCTCTGAGCTCACCTCTGTCGTTCAACATCTCCGCCCACCTCCCGATGCTGGTCCCACTCAAGAAGAACCCTCACCGGATCTGGCAGTTCCCCACATTGCTGGGTGCTCAAAGGCTCGTATCCCTCCTCCAACCCTGTTTTCAGGTGAGGCGGGAACCTGTAGCACATTGGATCCACAATGTTCCCTGTTCTTCACGTCACAACCCTCGGAAACAATGAAGGTGGCTTGAGTGATCATACTCCTCACCGGAAAGGCCGGTGAATGGGGAATCGAGTTGTGCACCCTGGCTGCTTCTTGTGAGTGGAACAATCACGCCATGTGGGACAGATTTCTGCAAGGGCTTTCTGACGACATCCAGGACGAAATCTATCCTTTGGATCGGCCTCCACACTTTGACGATTTGGCGGATCTGGCTATCCAAGTTGATCAACGTCTGGCCCTACATCGTTGCCGATGCTACTCTCCACCTACCCGGGAGGCTGGCCATCCTACCCAGTCCACTGCTTTGGCCAGGGCACCAGAATCATGGCCCGACAGAGCCCATGCAAGTAGGGAGAACTCGGATTTCGCATAAGGAAAAGCAGTGATGCCTCGTTCAAGGATTATGCTTTCATTGTGCCCGTCTGGTGATTCTCTGCTTCCTGTCTGGTAAAAGACACCACTTGTCAGTAGGAAGGGGGAGCACAACGCCCCTGGATTATGTACATTTCTCCTGGCCCGGGGGCATCTTGGATCTATCAGTCACACGGTCTCAGCCCTGGTGGATTCCGGAGCCAAAGGGAACTTTATGTACATCAACTTTGCTTCCGAATGGCAGGTTCCTTTGGTCCAGTTGGATTAACCTATCACCGCCCACACCATCAGTGACACACCCCTGTCTATCTTCACCAAGTCCACCAAGCCAGTCACCTTAATCTCTGGAAATCATACAGAGCAGTAGTCCTTTTACTTGATCCAATCTCCATCGGTGCCGGTAGTGTTGGGCATCCTTGGTTGGTGTCGCACAACCCACACATAGACTGGTCAACCAACACTGTTCTTGGTTTGAGTCCTTACTGTTTGTCGTACTGTCTTAACTCTGCTTTCTTCCCTATCCAGCCTTGTGTTTCACTGCAGGATGGGAACAATGTTCCATGGGAACATTGATTGTCCCCAGAGGAACACCGATCATGCCAATAATTAGCAGGCTAGCAGCACCTGGTTCTCCACTGATTCAATCCCTACTTAATCCATTAGTTTTGTCAGTATCTTTGCTAGATTGTTTGGTGTGAAGTAACTTGTCTCACTCACTCTGCCTAGTTGGTCCTGCATCTGTTTGGTTGCCATCTCTTCCCGTGTGTCAGGAGTGTGGTTTCCTTCCAGTTTGCTATACGCTTGTTCTCTGTGCTCCCGAATCTTCAACGGAGGATTCCCCATCTCTGCCCACATTTCGGGAGTCTGCTGTGCGCTGTTCTCTGCACCTCACTACACTTCAACTGAGAATTCCTATGAATCTGCTCCTGACTTCCATGACGAACACAACCACGGCACGCATGCATCCACAAACGTCTCCCTGCTACTGCGGCTGTTGCCGGAATCCTCCGTCTTCGCCGGCACAGTTGAAGTGAATATTTATTATTAATAAATCCTTTGAACTGTTCCTCTTCTCTTGGGTCTCTTTGTCTCGCTCTCACAGTCTTGACAAGTTACTAAAGATATGGTCTTAACCACTGGAGTCATATAGATTACATTTAAGCTGCCTTTTATATGCTTTTTGGACCTTCCAAATTTTGGTACCCATTTATTTTCATTGTGAGGACTTGAAGAGTTGAAATATTGTTTTAAAAATATTCTTTGTGTTAAAAAAAACTGAAAAAGTTGCAACAAACTTTTTGATTGTAAACTTACTCTGGATAAATTTCATGATTGTTCAAGATTGTTTTATTTATTTTTTTAAATACTGTTTTTCTCTAAATGTTGTTGTTTTGTAAGAGTAGGTTCTTCTTGTAATCTTACTCAATGATGAATTTCATTATTTTGCTCAAACTTTCATTACACCTTTTATGCAATATGAAGTGATTTATTACAAATATGGTGTTACTTCAAAACATATCTGAAATGTATTTACTTCAGAGCCATGTAATCTTATAATTTAAAGGTTTTAGAATGTAAAGTGATTTTAATACTTTAGAATAAAAACTATAAAGGTACCACAGACCATTATTCATGTCTTTTTTTAATTTATATCAAAATAATAATTAAAAAAAAAATATTTCTCCTTTGGCAGAAATAGGTGCCAAGATGAACAATTAAACGTATTTCTTTTAAAAACTGACATTTAAATGAAACCATGAAACTAAAGTTATTTTTTTTTATTATCCCCTAAAGTTGCATATTCTTGCTCATTTTAGAACAAACCAGAATTGTACTTCAAATAAGTGGTTGTGTCACTAGTATTTGATTCAAATGATTTAAAAATTAAAATGTCCTTAAGCTTCCATTTTACTGGATATAGCATATTAAACAGATTTCAAATACATGGCAATACATTTTAGATAAAAAAAACAAACATTTTTACAAATTCTCCCTCTTGTTTCCCACCCCAATTGAAGAATGACCCATATATTGTAGTTAAAGTTACTACAGAGTACAATTAGGTCTTTCAGTTGTGGCTTTACCTTGTGTTTGTCATATTGCATGCAGTTTTGTGTGAGCACAAAAGTTATTGGCATCTCATTAATTTCAACCATCAACAATTCTGCCTCAATAGTGAAGGCATTCAGTATTTGATTTTCCTGTCATTTATTGTTGTTTCCTCCACTAAAAGCAAACATTTGTTCAACAGCTGATATTTCTCTTTATTCTTAACATCATGAGCCATATATTTGTTTTAGTGAAAATATTTAAACGGGGTGTAAAGTTTTTAAATGGGAAATAAATATTAAATACTTTAAATACCATTATTGTTTTTATATATATTTTTTATTATTACTACTATAAAAATCAATAATTTAGGCCTAACAATTTTCCCGCAAAAGAAATCTGACGTCATATGACAACTTCCGCTCACTTTTGCCCTTTCAACTCACGTCGAAGGTGGAAGTACACATACACATAGTCATTTAATACACGAAGCTGAGGTGAGCGACTGCTGTACAGTAGATCATGGACACGTTAATACTGGTAAAATTGTTTTATTTCTCTATATCTGTTGTTTCCGTTTATAACCGAAAACGTCAGCTAGATCTGTTGTGTTTCATGTTTAAACAGCCATTCGTCCACATCCGGCTCCCAGTGTATCAGTAAACAGCCATATGAGTTACACAATAATTCAATATATGTATTCGTAATATTTGAACATTAACGATCTGTCTGTTGCTTTAAAAATATGATATAGCTACACACTATTCACGTTATAAGCTAAACAATGTCTGATGTGAAACTGAAGCACATTCGCACGTCTACTCAACCTTTTGATCACCCTGATTAATTGCACTCCTGTAATTTACATATTTGTGTATCTCTGTGGTAACAGGAGCCCTCTCTGTACACTGTCAAAGCAGTTCTGATCATGGACAATGATGGAGAGAGACTGTATGCTAAGGTGGGATTCCTTTACTATGTTGATTTCAGCAATTTATAGGATATCAGATTGATGTAGAATTCAATTAATATGTTTATTTGTGTGGCATTGTTATTTCTTTGATTTATAAGATGCTGTTGGGGCAATTATCCTTACAGTGTTTAAGGGTAAACTCTGAAATGGCTAAATTTACACTCTTTAAATCTAAGAATAAACTTCTTGTTTGCAAACAGTCACCAGTAGTGTTTGGAAACGCTTTTATGCTTTGTTTGTTTTGGCTTCTCCTAATTATTCTGAATATTATAGTGTTTGTGTGTATACATACTAGTCACTGTACCCAAAAGTGAGCTAAATCTACCATAACCTCACATTCAGGGACAACCTCAATTGCAAAATCAATAGTTTTTATAATTGTTAATATAATTGGTTTTTGCCTATATCAAACAATAGATTTGTACTTATAAGTTTACATACCTTTTGCAATATCTGTTCAATGTTTTCCATAACAAATAAAAAAAGTAGGGTACTAAAGGCCCTGTGGGGTAAAAAGCACTTTTGCCATTATTTTCTCAGAAAACTCTAAACAGAAACAAAAACTACCAAAATTACTTTCTATAACACCTGTTTGTCGTTATACACCTGATCCTTGAGATTATTGTGTGCAATATCTAAAGTTTGATTTTGAGGTCATTTGATCATTTGAAATTTAATCATTTTGAAAATGCTGCAAATATATGCAGCTGTTGAAATGATCACATTAATTTTTTTAGACAAAATACTTATTTGTCATTTTCAGTTTTGATCAAGGTTTTGTATGAACTGTTTTGGGTAAAAAGCCCCTCTGTTGCATGGGCTAAAGGCCCCATAAAACACATTGTTTTTCGTTAGTCAGGCGAATAGATCTGTTGTGAAAAATGTTTTAAAAGTGGGCTCACATTGACCGATCCAATTACAATGGAGATACATTTGTTTATAGAATACTTGAGGTGTCATATAATGCCAAAAGTCATTGATATAAACAGGAAATGCTGCACCATTTCCTGAAGTGGTCATTTTGAATAAGCATATCTTCATTTCAACATGTGGTGGTGGTGGTGTAGTGGTCTAAGCACATAACTGGTAATCTGGTAATCAGAAGGATGCTGGTTCAAGCCCCACAGCCACCACCATTGTGTCCTTGAGCAAGGCACTTAACTCCAGGTTGCTCCAGGGGTATTGTCCCTGTAATAATTGCACTGTAAGTCGCTTTGGATAAAAGCGTCTGCCAAATGCAAAAATATCAAATATAATATCAAACAAAAAAGCATCTTGCTGTCAAGAAATACAGTTACAGAAATACTCAAACCAGCCCGTCTTGCACCAACAATCATGCCACGGTCAAAATTACATTTTCCCCCATTCTGATGGTTGATGTGAACATTAACTGAAGCTCCTGTATCTGCATGATTTTATGCATGGCGCTGCTGCGACACGATTTGCTGATAAGATAATCACATTAATAAGTAGGTGTACAGATTTTCCTAATAAAGTGCTCAGTGAGTGTATATATAAGTATGTTAAACAGGACAAAATAATAACATAAATGACATAAATTATCTGGTTTACATAGCCTTGATACATTATGAGAAGAACTGGAGATGGCTAAATGTTTCTTTGGGTGTTTATTTAGTTTTTGACTCTGTGTTTCATGTTTCAGTATTATGATGACACATACCCCACAGTGAAAGAGCAAAAGTCCTTTGAGAAGAACATCTTCAACAAGACACATAGAACAGACAGTAAGACCTTTATATAGTCATTATATATATTATAATAGCCTTTATATAGTCATTATATATATTATAATAGCCTTTATATAGTCATTATATAGTCTCCTCCATTCTTTTAAACAGGTGAAATAGCATTGCTGGAGGGTCTAACGGTTGTGTACAAGAGCAATATTGATTTATATTTCTACGTTATCGGCAGCTCCCATGAAAATGAGGTAATGCTTTAAATTTGATAATGGTATATTATGTCTCTTTACATCATCACCGTATGAATCTCATCTGTGTCATTGTCTTTCCCTCCACAGCTGATGCTTATGTCAGTGTTGAATTGTCTCTTTGACTCCCTGAGTCAAATGTTGAGGTAGGAAAAAAAATGTCACTTATTAAGACCAAATTAAGACCTTACTGATAGTTTGGTCCTGATCTCTTTCTTTCTCTTGTTTTAGAAAAAATGTGGAAAAGAGAGCCTTGCTTGAAAATATGGAGGGTCTTTTCCTGGCCGTTGATGAAATTGTTGATGGAGGGTAAGTAGACCTTTTTATATATTCAAAGCATATAGTTCTATAGCGACACTGGGATCTGAATAATGTTATCTGGTAATGCCTGATTTAAGACCATGTAAAGGGAACAATGGAAAGGAGGAGGCAAGAACCAGCTTGACAATATAAATAATAGTTTAATGAAGAAATAAACCAAAAGACACAAACACACACATGGGACGGACAGCTGCCCATAAACTTTCTCTCTCTCTCTCTCGTACCACCATCCGCAGTCGGCTTTTATCCCTCTTGGAGGCTTGATTAGCCTGATAAGGGACCGGGTGTGTAGAATCACATCCCGGCCCCGCCCTCCGCCCTGTCACATTCCTCCCTCGTTCTCTAAGGCCGGGGAGCCCCTGGCATGACGTACAACTGTTCTGTTCTGTTCTCAGGGAACAGAAGGGATCTCCGCCCCTGGCAGCGGTTATCCCGCTCCAGGCAGTTAGCAGTGAGCCCCTCCCCGCTCGTGGCCGGGCTTCTCCGTTTCCCCGGAAGATCCGTTGGGGTGGATGGTAGCGGCGTATCCTTCCTCCTCCCCGGATTTTAAGCTAATGTATAAATGTCATGAACACCATGCCATTGTGTGTCATTCAGTTGAACACTGAGCGTCACTGCGCCACACCGCGGAAGTCAACCAGAGCAGCTCCTGTCTGGAAAAGCATGTGAAGGGCTCTGATGCACGTTCCTAGCAAAGGCATGCGCCAAACTCCCACAAATATATAAACAAAACAACACCTCCCCTCCAGGAAGGGGGGGGGGGGTGAGGGGTGGGTAAGTCAGGCCGGATGTTTCCCTGGCCTGAAACGGGCTGGGGGTATGTGATGAGGAGGAGGGCGTGGCCGGGCCGTAACGATGGATGCCCGGCACTGAATCTGCCCAATCAGCCGGGAGAGGGCTAAAGAGGTGCTGGGGACGCCAGTTCGAGAAAGAGAGAGAGATTCACGCAGTTTGTGTGTGCTTTTGTGTTATACTGGAAAGCAGTTTTATGTTGTGTTGTTCATTTGTGCCATTAAAAGTTTATGTTGACTGCTCAGCCGGTTCCAGCCTCCTCCTCGCCCATTGTGTAAATCCATTGCAATATCCATATTTTATTATTTGATTTATATATTTGAAGTTAAATATGTAAAAATGACTTGAAGCACACATGCACCTTAAGAAATATGGCACCTTAAAAAATAGTAAAGCCATTGATAATTGTTATAAAACCATGGTTTCCAAAAAACTACGGTAACGATCATGGTGGTCTTACTACAATATTACTATAGTAAAGCCATGGTTAATTTTGACAAGGGTATAATTTATTAACAACAATAACATTACCAATGTTTTAACAACTTTTAATTTAAACACACTTAAAATAAAATGCATTATAATAAACATCAAATTTAGATTTGTTGCTAAATCAGTGTGAATTAACATCAATTGCTGTTTGTTTTTCTGTCATTACCTTATTCATGCACTTGCTCCTGTGTTTGGGAGAGCATTGTCCGCGACAGCTCGTGTCTTTCAGCACTTCTCATTGATGAGCGGAAGAACAAATGGTTCCAATCCTATGCAACTATTTGTTAATATACTACTTTTTTACCACTTTGAAGCTTATGATAATCACTAATTTTCATGGTAGCTAAATAATATCATTAGTTTAAAAACATGTGTGTTTGTTAATTAAATATTTTAGCTCATTTAACAATACCTTCAGCAGCCATTAAGACTGTTATATTCCGTTTACAAAATGTAACACGTTTTACCGTTTTTATATTTAATCTGTGCGGAAAATGTCAAAAAATAAAAGGCCAGTTCTGTCTGGGCCTTGTATAACCTAAACACTCAATTCATTCATTAACGCATTCATGCATATAACAGGCATTTCGCTGATCGGTTAATATGCTTAATGATGAAAATAAACACATTGTAACTAGAAAATTTAGACATGACTGGAGTATACCTAATTGACACAATTTTTCAAATTAGTTAAAGGGATAGTTCACCCAAAAATGAAAATTCTCATCATTTACACGCCCTCATGCCATCCCAGATGTGTCTGAATTTTTCTTTGGCAGAACACAAACATAGATTTTTAGAAGAATGTCTCAGCTCTGTACAATGCAAGTAAATGGTGATCGGCACTTTAAAGCTCCCAATATAACATAAAGGTGGCATAAACATAATCTATATGACTCCAGTGGTTTAATCTATGTCGTCTGAAGCGTTGCAATCACTTTGGGTGAGAAATAGACCAATATTTCAATATTTATGACTATAAATCTCCACTTTCACTTTCAGAATTTGAAAGTGAAAGTGGAGATTGATAGTAAAAAAGACTTAAATATTGATCTGTTTCTTAACCATCATTAGCATAGATTTAACCACTGGAGTCTTATGGATTACTTTTATGCTGCCTTTATGTGATTTTTGGAACTTGAAAGTTCTGGACACCATTTACTTGCATTGTACAGAGAGTTTCATTTTTGGGTGAACTATTACTTTAATTGCAGGCCGCAATTTCCGGCAGACATAATTGTAATCTCTATTTTTTTTTTGCCGAATTTTGCAGCCCTAGAAGAGACTTAAAATGACATTGAATGCAGCACTCATCGGTAAAGCACTGTCTTTGTGATGATACAAGCTCTATTTTACAGTGTGATCCTGGAGAGTGACCCTCAGCAGGTGGTCCATCGTGTCGCTTTGAGGGTAACAGACATTTCCCTGTTCTTTTTCTATTGACTTCCAATTATTACATGCTGAATGTTAATCTGCTTGCTTTATATCTGTCGGGTCTCCTTGGTTTTATGTACTCTGACGCCAGTGATGAGCATTATGTAACTGCTAAGCAGCTAATAAGTTTGATTTCCAATATTCAGTCTCAAAGTATGAGACAGGAAGCAAGCCAGCAGTCTTAAAGTCCTCACTGTCTCTCTCTCTCTCTCTCTCTCTCACGTCTGCTACAGGGTGATGATGTGCCTCTGACAGAACAGACAGTCACGCAGGTAAGTGAAGACATGCCTCCTTTAGCGCTGACACCTGTCGTCCTATCCTTTCAGGCTCTTATGTTTTATAGTTGCTTGAAGATTTATTCATGATTCATTTGGAAAATGAGTCTGTGGTGGTCTGGTTTCATGGCTCCCATATTAAGAGTTCCAAAGCGATGCTGTTATCCCAGCTTTTCCGAGTTCCCGCGTGTGTCTGCCGCATGTAAACATGATGGCTAATTATTAGCGGCTGTCTGCCAGCGATGGCTCCCTGTGGCTGCTGTAGTCATGAGTGTGGACTGATTAATGTTCTCATTTAAGAGGCCCTACGACAGGCTGCCTGTATCCCTCTCGCATCAGTGATTAATGGCTGTCTCCTCGTCTTCCCCGCTGTACTGTTCTGCTTTGCCTCGCTCAAATTAAGATGATTAATTAATTCCTGGATGTTTTTGCTGTGCCTGCATTACTTGATGACTGGGTTTCCCTTATCGTTTGCACCTTTGTATAAGTTTTGAGTTAAAAAGTTTTATTTTCCTGCTTGTGTAGTTTTTGTTTTAACCCTTGAAATGCATGAGAATTTCACCAAACTCTCTTACATATTTGGGTTTTTAGAGACCCGTCAGTCACTTATATCTATCACAAATGGATCTACAGAATGCCCAGATAAATACATATTTTCTAGACAATTAGAAATAAATACAATAGAATATATTCAGATATGTTCTGATGTTTTATTTTTAAAAACATCATTTATTTTTCATGTATAAAAGAGATAATGCAGCAAATCTAGAACAGGATTCATTATTTTCACACTGAACACGTAACACAATCTACACAAGTATTTTCTCAGGCACTTATTGAGTCAAAATAGATGCACAACTTGCATAATAATTTCAGTAGTACACCCAACTGACTAGTCCTATCACACTGTTCATGTGTTACATTTGCTATAGTTTACTTCATGTTGTTTCTTCATCAAATAGCAATGCCAAATTATATCAAGTCAATCACTATTATGTGTTTGGACACACAAATTTAGTTTTTTTTTCCTCATGGAAAGGTATGCAAAAACATTTCCTACTCCCTGAGAGATATTACTGAAATAAGTGTTGTAAGATCACTGGTCTCTGTAAACGGCAAACAAAAACATGTCTGTGTACCGTGGACAATGGTGCTTTTTGCACCTTTTCATAGTATTGTAGTTTCTGTGAATTATTGAAGTATAGTGCATTTTTATGCCATGTTGTTCATAGCAGTTGTCAGTTTTCTGTGCTATTTTGCAGCTGATGTTTATAACAGCCATTTCTGCTCTCAGTAAAGCTTTGTTATCTTTGGAGTTCAGGGTTTGGAAAGAGGGGCGTGGCTAATCCAACGGTTTGTGGAAGTAGAACGGCTGAAATTGCTTACAGCACCTTTAAATAATCCATAAAATATAATTTATGGAAGTGCAAAAGAAAAACACAATATTACATACCTAGGGTCTCTAATGACCGTATACATTTTTGGTACTTTTTATTTATGTATTTATTGTGTGTTAAACTATATTTATAAGAGGGAGATACTAAAGGAATACTAAAGAGGTGTGGGCACAAAAAAACAGATGAGGTACAGGGGGGGTGGAATGACCCAAGGTACGTTTAAGGATTAAATACAGTGGGGTCTAAAAGTATTGCTTTTTTTTTTCTTTTCTTTTTTTCATTTATACCTGCTTTTATGATTTTTTAATTTTTAAAACCAACAACAATGCAGGCCGTTTGTAGACTTTTATCACCAGTGGGGCACAGACCCCCCTAGAATTCATAAAGTGTTTTATAGGGGAGGTCCAGGGGCATTTCTAGGGGTCTCAAAGCAGTCAATTCTAGTGATTTTGGGAGGGTTTTTTTTTTTTTTTTCTTTTTACATTTTTGTAGCATTAATGTAACTAGTGTCTGGTTTCACTAGTGATTTTACAGCTACAATAAATGTCATTGTAACAATAATTGTGCCTAAATCTATGACATACAAATAAGTAGTCATAACCTGAGAGAGGAGGGGCACAGGGGGCTGAAGGAATATTTGATGTGTGTATGTATATTTTGAAAGGTTAAACAGCCGTCACAATTGGTCTGTTGTTTTAAATAGGAAACCATATTCTCCAGATCGGAATATGAATCCCAATCATTAATTTGAAAACTTTTACTGGGGCACATCAGAACTTTACTGCTACTCGTGCCCCAGTAAAAGGGGTCTAGCAATGCCCCTGCTCAATTTCAAGGTCACTAATCAAATTGATGACTTGATTCAATTTTTCACTCAAATTGTTATTCTGAAAATATAATTTTTATATACATTTTTGCATAAGACAAATGCTAAATGGAAGCAATTTCACTATTGGTTTCAGACGTTTGGACTTGTGTCTTTAAGAGAGGGTTGCTAATGTTTTTCCTTAACTACCTTAATTGTTTTTAGTTTTGAAAACTGAAAAGCAGCACTTTGATGGATGCTTGTCTTTTAGGACAAATGATGACTCAAGATCACAAACTTTTTTTTAATTACCTGTTGTAGCTTTGGAAACGGCTACGCTTTTTGGGGAGTGGTTTAGTCTATCCGTCTTCATTGAGTGATTGAATTCTCTGAAGAGGAACACAAAACACTTAAATAAATGATCCTAAAGCTGGTGCTTCCTTCTAATTAAATGTAACTAATTATTTGGCAAATCATAATTTGAAACATCAGATCATAATAAATTGGCAGCACCCACTTTCATATATTCAAGATCCTAATGACACCTCAGATTAATTATAACCACTATTATAATCACATTTAGTAATTTTTTCCACTTAAAAGTTTTACACTTAAAGAAATGAATAGTACTTTTGATAAATAGGTTTAATTTTATACACCTTCGGACACATTAGACCATTTTGGTTTCTGACTATATTATTCATAGGTGACATATGTCAGAAAATTGGGTATTTCTAACTTTGGATCAGTAACTAAATGTGGTTGGTCATATCGACCAACAAAGCATTATTAATAGACATTAAAAACATTAATAAATGGCCATTGCATGTTTTCAGTGAGTCTTACATATAATATAAATACTGTACATAGTATTCTGGGGAGACATCTTGGTTTTAACTTTGTTTTTATTATTATTATTATTTCTAGGTGCTACAGTCAGCTAAGGAGCAGATTAAATGGTCTCTCCTCCGATAGGATGCTTCTGGTCCCGTTCCTAAACTGAGACGAGGGAAATAAAGGAGACAACCCCACTTTTCATCACCCCTGTCCAATCTGTCCCTTTTCTCTTGATAAAGTGCACACCCACTGAAAACGACTACTTGAAGATAAGGCCAAGGACATTTAAAATTAGAGTGTCGAGACAGAGAAAGAAGCCGGAATATTCTTGATGGGACTTTTTATTGTTAGGGAAAAGTACCAGGGTGTGTTTTTTTTTTTTTTATCCCATTCCAGTAAGCTCTGAATATATGGCTGGTTTTGTGAATGATATCACTGTTGTGCTGTGAGAATTTCTTTACTATTCATGTACATTCCAGTGGTTGATCTTGTGCTCCGTTCTTCCCTCTGATTGAAGTAAAGAAAACAGTTTCATCCGAGTTATTCTGTGTTTTTTCTCAGGTTTGCAGATGCAATCATGAATTTCCCTCACCAATATTTTGGGGTCTGTTTATTATTTGTGTGTTTAACCAAGTGGGTTTATTAAGGTAGTAATTCATAGTTATTCATGTAGTAAGATTAGGCTCATTTAATTGTATTTACTGTTATCACTCACATTGACAACATTTGAAAAGTAAACATCTTAAGCATTAAAAAAATGTTCTGGGTTCAATAAAAGTTGAGCTCTGTCAACAGCATTAGTGGCATAATATTGATTACCACAAAAAAAATAAAAAGTTAAAATCTGGGTTACTGTGAGGCACTTACAATGCAAGTGAATTGGACCAATTAGTAAATGTTAATGTACTCACCGTTTCAAAAGTATTGCCACAAGACAAAAACAATATGCATGTTAACATGATTAAGTGTGAGAACATCGCTTCCTAACCTTTTCTGTGTGAAGTTGTAGCCAATTTTACAATGTTACCATGACGATTTAACGTCAATAACCCCTGAAATGGCAGTAAAATAACAATTTAAACAACATTAGAGCTCAAATAATACATGAGTTTTAACAGAATAATTAATGTAAGTGCTTTTATAAAATGATAAACTTGACGTTTATGCCTTTTAAACCCTCCAACAATTGGCCCCATTCACTTTCATTGTAAGTGCCTCAATGTAACCTCCATTTGTACAATTTTTGTAAGATTTTAATTTTAATTTTTTGTGGTAATCAACATTACTCCACAAACACTCCATTGAGCTTAACTTATATTGAACCCGGAATATTCCTTTAATATTCCTGTTCAATGTTTTTATTATGTAGTAAACGTACTCATAAAAACAATGAGGCATTGTGAACTTTATAACTATTGCTGCACCTGTATTCACAATATATTTATGTTTATAATTTATAATTAATACAAAGCTATATAGGGAAACACTCATGATACATAACTATATTTATATACATATTAAATTATTATTATTATTTATTCTGGTTCTCAATTTTAATTGGTTTCGATATGATTCAATTTGTTTATTGTTCTAAGTTTTTTTTGCCTGCACATTTCTAACAATAACTTCAAAGTCAATCCAACAGCGGCCTCTTCTGGTGGCAGCTTAAACACACAGTCTTCAGGCGGAAAGCATTTTACCAATCACTAAATGAACGGTCGCAACCTTCGGTTTGTTGCCCTTTTATGATTATCAGGCACTTTTTACTCCATTGCATGTGTAAAATTACAAGTGTCCCAATACAATCACAACTGTGAGGTTAACAAGTTGCTTTACCTTTAAATTAATTGTGAAGTTTTAGTTTGATTGTGAATGTCTTTCAAACACCTTTAGAGGTCCTTTAAAAACAGGTTGTTGCTTAACCTGGAGAGAAATGTTTTCTCCAATTAATATTCTGGAATAAAACGCACGTGCTTAATGCGTGTGCGCGCACGTGTGAGAGAGCGCCAAAATACTTTAAGGAGGTTTGACGGTTTCACGTGTCTGCTTTTCCCCTAGTGGATTCCTCCCCTCTCTCTTGTTTTAATGCCACTGAAAGGTTTCCCCTCGAGAAATGGTTGTAAAAATAAGCAGTATATCATGTACATACCTCAGAATCGTACCTAGGACACCGTTATCTCACTGGGGGGCGGAGACTAGAGAAATGTATACTCAAATGTCTCTGTGTCCGATGCCTTAAAAGAGTCAACTAAGATTTTTATTAGGGTACTTGGCGTCAAAAAGAAAATCCGGCTGCATTACTTCTGATTTAGAGATAACAAAGCAAATATTTTAAAAGATAGTTAACCCAAAATGGAAAATGCTGTCATCCTTAATGTTTTTACAACCCCACATGACTATCTTTTTTACTGTGGAACACAGAAGGAGATATTGGGCGAAATGTTAGCCTCAATCACCATTCACTTCCATTGTAAAGGAAAATATGCAATGAAAGTAGGCCTAAATGGTGACTGTTATTCTACCTAACATTTCATTTGTGCCGCAGAAGCTGGAATGGAAACTCCTCTTCACCGGCTTTAACCGGGGGTTACAAAAGTTTGCCGCCATTTGAGATATGCGGTTGTAATAAGAGACAGGTTTAGGATGGGGCTTGTTCAGGCCAGTCTGGTTCTTCTAACACACAGCTGCAATTCTGTTTATCTCATAAAGGGAGAACTTTATTGGCACTGATTCAGCACACCTCCGTAACCTTCCATTCCTCTTTATCTTACTCTTTAATAATGCCTTGGCATCCATATGAAAGTAGTTGGGAATGTTTCCTTTGTCTCTGCTGATATCCCAAAGCATGTTGTTTTGAGGAATGAAGCATCACATTGGCCCACTGATCGCCTCACCCTCCCAGTGGGAGTTCCCCAACCTCCATCTCAAAGAGGCCAAGTGAGCGGTGGCGTTTTATCTCCAAAGCATGAGAGCCTTCAGCTCTTAATTTATTTGACCAATTGAGTTAAGTAGCTCTTTCATCATGAGGTCATTGATTATGATTCATTTGTGGATGGGTAAGAGTCGTAGATAAAAACTGAAGATCTGTGTCTTTTGAAGTGTACAACAAGCTCAGATTAAATTAGGCTTTAAAGATATTATCACTTGTAATAAAGGAAAATGTAGACGAGTGAGAGGGTAATCCCTAAGAAAACGTACAAGTAGGGTCTATCCTTGTCAACTTTAAAGGAGAAGTGTGTATTTTGTGTTAAAACACTTTCTCCTATCCCATTTTAATATGCATAACTCTGTGGCACAATCAAAATAATGCTCTGTTTTTTTGTGCATCAACACTGGCTAAACCAATACAGTCAGTTTGGGACAGAGCTATCATTTTGACCAATCAATGGCAGGCGGGGAGAGCATTCAAGAGTTTGAAAACAGGTCAACATCAACTGCGGCTGCGCCTTGCTTTACTGAACGGCGAGGTATGCCAGCCGTAGTCGGGGTAAAAGTTGAGAGGAGAGCTTTAAAGCTGGACATTTTGGTTGCTGTCCCATCATGTTCTGGACCTAGATCAGTCTTGGCAGCTTTCACAATGTTTGCTTTCTTTATTGTAGATGAAGTGGATGCAATCGAAATTTAGACAGAGGCTTGCATTTTACAGATAATAACTAGAAACACTATTCATTTGAATAGGTTATGGGCTGCAAATACATTGCCTGTGTATACAAGAAGAAAACTGAATATTGTATGGGTAAGTGTGCCATTGCGAACACAAACCATGAAATGTACATCATCGTTGTCATCAGAGAGTCTGTCCAATTGCTAAGAAGCTGTGCCGTCATCAGAGCTTGTGAAGCCATTTTGGAGCAACTGCACCGGATGAGCCAAGCAGCTGGTCTCGACTCTCTTGTGGTACTTTGATGGCATACATCATGTGCCGTATCATTGGCGGTGACGAAAGTCGGGACAAAATTTCTAACCGGCATGCATTGCTTCAGGCAGGCGGCAATCGCTCTGCGCAGCGCTGCATGAAGTCGAACACATCTATTATTTTTGTAAAAGAGCACAACAGTGCCCACCCACTTTTTCAGCCATTTATCTTCCGGAAGTATTTTTTCCATTTATTTTATTGTAGGCTTTTCATTAAATCCTTCAGAAAAGAGGTCAAAGCCATTAACCGAACCAACCAGCTCCGAGGTGAATCATAACATTACAAACTTTGATTTGAAGCAAAAATATCTGAAAATCGGACAAAAAGACAAAGGTACAAGAATGTGTGCTTAATGTCTTTCATAAGAGAATTTACAATTTCACCTATTTCCAGCTATTAAACAAGATTTTGAAACAATGAAGTTGAAATAACGTGCACCGATGGTTTCAACAGAGGCATATAGCATTGATTAACAACCTCAAAGCTCATGGTTGGTTTATAATTTATTGTTAAAAATCAAATTTGTCTATGAAAAAGGGGATTTTTACTTACTCAACAAGGCTGTTGCACTCTATCGCTTACTTCTGCAATATTCTACGCCATGTTTTAGTGCAAGTAGTGTGTTCACACTGAAAATGCAACCGGACATTGTACATCTTTAACTGAAATTACAAAGGCTTGCATTACGTAGCGGAAAGGGCAGTCCAACAGGGTTACCTGGCCATAATGCTGGTTTGACAAAACAATTGTTAATTGGGAAATGTGGCAACTTGCGAAACTCCTGTGTTGGTCTTGCAAATGTGAGTTGAATGCTTTACCTCATCCCACGCTGCGTGAATATGTGTGTTATTTGAGATACAAGTGTTGGACTGAGGATGGCTAATGTGCTAAAGCTAGCGCCAACACATTGCGTGCATTTGAAACGTCACTTCCGTCAGTTGAAAAATGGCAGATGCCTTTGTGTAGTAAAATATTCTATATGAGGCCACTTCCACACAAATCTTTTTAGGTTTTAAACCTATGTTTTCAGTTTCCTAACATTATCATTTTCCAAACTATGCATTTATGGAGAATGTTTTTGAAAGGCTCAGTTTGTGGTGGTGGAAAACGCCGTTCCAGTGTGGGTGAGAGGTATAAACGTAGCAAAGGATTAGTGTGGACATGGCCTGAGATGACACTATGAAAATTCATACACTAGATGGCCGAAGGCATAATAAATAGTGTAAGTACACATTATATAGTGCCTCATTTAGGACACAGCAACACATCACCTTTAACACGTATATTGATGCTATGCTAATACACCTGAAGCTTATGTTCCTTCGTCTTCTTCGAAATATCATTCTGTTTACGACCTGAGGCAATAACCATATTGATGCAGCTGTTTTGAAAAGCATGTTCTTTACCCTTTGTGTATTAAAGAGAGTGTAGGTTGTGAAGGTTATTGAGAACAATGGCAGAGCTGGTATAGATGGCAAAAGCGTAAATGTGCAGATCAGCCTTTCCTACGACCCCAGCAGGGCAGTCAGGGTTAAATTTGACCCCCTTTTTCCGTCTACGCCCAACCAACATTCTTGCCGTTCCATTGGCCTTTCATACAGATATTCCAGCAGCACCTTCGGGCAGTCGGTGACAGCCTTTCATCGACTAATTACAGTGGCACGGCTGTAAAAAGGCAAAAAGGTAATTTATATTAATTATAGTGGAATGAGTATAATAGACTGAAACAGCGCGGCTTGACACGCTGTACAAAACATGCAGTAAAATTGTCAGAGGAGTGAGGACTAGAGGCCTGTAATTGATAGATGCTTATTGCTCTGTGTGTGTGTAATGCGGAATGTGTGTGGAGCAGTCAATAAATTATCATCATCTGCAAGCTTAAGGAGTTTTTATGTCATCAACGGAGTATTGCATCTTCACTCCAGCAGCCTCGAACAGACACATACTTGTATGGAGAATGGTTGCAGCTTTTAATGTGACTGCATGCATGCTCTGCTGCAGAAAATCATTCTTATAGGCTGTGGCCAAACATTAAAAAAGAAGGTAGGAAGGATACAAGGCACATCCAAATGTAATGTTTGCATCACAACCTGTCTACTAATATGCCTTCATCTGGTTAGTTTTTGAAGGAAGCATAAATGTGTGATTCGCTGCCTATGATCAGAGACTATTAAGCCCAAGATGGACCAGTTGTATTAAAATGATTGGAATGAATTGGAATACCCAATAGGGCAGATGTAGATAAGTAAGTTCTGCCTTACAGGTAAAAGACCCAATCACCTTTTAGATACAGACATCGACCTCTCAGTTAACTCAAGAGCATGGAAGTGCATTAGCTTGACCAGCCTGAAAAGTATTTTTTAGCTTGATCTGAGCTAAAGAAGCACAATTTATGATCCATTGTTGTCATATTTTACTACTGATTTGCCCAGGAGCATTCCCAAGATGGCCACCGAGTGGACTGACTTGCCTTGAAATGGACTTTGCTTTGATGTCCAACAGTCCTTTGTGTAGTTTGGTGGTTAGCAGAGCCGTTGAAAGCAATAAAATAGTTTGTAAATTACTCAATTTCTGCCAAGATATAAGCATTATAGTTGCTAAATATGTTATTGATTGTCACAAAAATTCATTTGAATTTATTGTAGATCATTAGACATGACATTATGGTACCTTGGAAATCTGTGCCCTAAGGAGGTACCTTCATACACAAAACACTGCCTGTGAAGTCATTGAATGACTGGGCAGTGAGGCAGCAAGGCAGTTGCCTTAGCTTTCGGACACCATGCATGCTTATTACAATCAGAGTCACATGTGAGGGTGACACAAAAGCGCCAGTGTTTCATACTAATCATGCATGCAGCTCAGGGCCAAAGCTGAACAAACAGCATTGCTGTGATAAATGTAGGTAAATTACGACCTGCTCGTGGTACAGGCAATTTTAGAATTCTATTAAAAACATAGAAAATGACTTGGAATAGAAGACAGGTTGTGTACAAATGGATCTGTACACAACCAGGCTGAGATAAGAGTTGAGACTGTGTTCGGCTTAGCATGGTCGCTAACGGAAACTCCTCTGTATGACCTGATGTGTTTTATGGCGCCTCTTGCCCTCAGAGGGCCTGTTCATGGATTCCTGTCCAATAGAATATCATTTTACCTTGGAGGCAGAGGGAGCAAAAATCAACAGCAATGCCAAAGCTATAGCTGTTCCAGTAGTATTTCAACAAGCTATTCTATCCTGCATAAAAATAA